>NW_028244879.1:0-34340 GCF_964263255.1 Lissotriton vulgaris
CACCCACCCTCACTCACCCTCAACCCCTCACCCTCACCCTCACTCACCCTCAACCCCTCACCCTCCCTCACCCTAACTCACCCTCACTCACCCTCAACCCCTCACCCTCACCCTCACTCACCCTCACTCACCCTCAACCCCCTCACCCTCACTCACCCTCACCCTCACTCACCCTCACCCTCACTCACCCTCACCCTCAACCCCTCACCCTCACTCACCCTCAACCCCTCACTCACCCTCAAACCCTCACCCTCACTCACCCTCAACCCCTCACCCTCACTCACCCTCAACCTCACTCACCCTCACCCTCACTCACCCTCACCCTCACTCACCCTCACTCACCCTCAACCCCTCACCCTCACTCACCCTCAACCCCTCACCTCCTCACTCACCCTCACTCTCACTCACCCTCAACCCCTCAGCCTCACCCTCACTCACCCTCACCCTCACTCACCCTCACCCTCAACCCCTCACCCTCACTCACCCTCAACCCCTCACCCTCACTCACCCTCACTCACCCTCAACCCCTCACCCTCAACCCCTCACCCTCACTCACCCTCAACCCCTCATCCTCACTCACCCTCAACCCCTCAACCTCACTCACCCTCACTCACCCTCACCCTCACTCACCCTCAACCCCTCACCCTCACTCACCCTCACCCTCACTCACCCTCAACCCCTCACCCTCACTCACCTCACCCTCACTCACCCTCACTCACCCTCAACCCCTCACCCTCACTCACCCTCAACCCCTCACCCTCACCCTCACTCACCCTCAACCCCTCACTCACCCTCAACCCCTCACCCTCACTCACCCTCAACCCCACACCCTCACTCACCCTCAACCCCTCACCCTCACTCACCCTCACTCACCCTCAACCCCTCACCCTCACTCACCCTCACCCTCACTCACCCTCAACCCCTCACTCACCCTCAACCCCTCACCCACCCTCACTCACCCTCAACCCTTCACCCTCACTCACCCTCAACCCCTCACCCTCACTCACCCTCACCCTCACCCTCAACCCCTCACCCTCACTCACCCCCACCCTCACTCACCCTCAACCCTTCACCCTCACTCACCCTCAACCCCTCACCCTCACCCACCTCACTCACCCTCAACCCCTCACCCTCACTCACCCTCAACCCCTCACTCACCCTCACTCTCACTCATCCTCACTCACCCTCAACCCCTCACCCTCACTCACCCTCAACCCCTCACTCACCCTCAACCCCTCACCCTCACTCACCCTCAACCCCTCACCCTCACTCACCCTCACTCACCCTCAACCCCTCACCCTCACTCACCCTCACCCTCACTCACCCTCACCTCCTCACCCTCACTCACCCTCACCCTCACTCACCCTCAACCCCTCACCCTCACTCACCCTCAACCCCTCACCCTCACTCACCCTCAACCCCTCACCCTCAACCCCTCACTCACCCTCACTCTCACTCATCCTCACTCACCCTCAACCCCTCACCCTCACTCACCCCCTCACCGTCACTCACCCTCAACCCCTCACCCTCACTCACCCTCAACCCCACACTCTCACTCACCCTCACCCTCAACCCCTCACCCTCAACCCCTCACCCTCACTCACCCTCAACCCCTCACCCTCAACCCCTCACTCACCCTCACTCTCACTCACCCTCAACCCCTCAGCCTCACCCTCACTCACCCTCACTCACCCTCACCCTCACTCACCCTCACCCTCAACCCCTCACCCTCACTCACCCTCACTCACCCTCAACCCCTCACCCTCACTCACCCTCACTCACCCTCAACCCCTCACCCTCAACCCCTCACCCTCACTCACCCTCAACCCCTCACCCTCACTCACCCTCAACCCCTCAACCTCACTCACCCTCACTCACCCTACCCTCACTCACCCTCAACCCCTCACCCTCACTCACCCTCACCCTCACTCACCCTCAACCCCTCACCCTCACTCACCCTCACTCACCCTCACTCACCCTCACTCACCCTCAACCCCTCACCCTCACTCACCCTCAACCCCTCACTCACCCTCAACCCCTCACTCACCCTCAACCCCTCACCCTCACTCACCCTCAACCCCACACCCTCACTCAGCCTCAACCCCTCACCCTCAACCCCTCACCCTCACTCACCCTCACCCTCAACCCCTCACCCTCACTCACCCTCAACCCCTCACCCACCCTCACTCACCCTCAACCCCTCACCCTCACTCACCCTCAACCCCTTACCCTCACTCACCCTCACCCTCACTCACCCTCAACCCTCACCCTCACTCACCCTCACCCTCACTCACCCTCAACCCCTCACCCTCACTCACCCTCACCCTCACTCACCTTCACCCTCACTCACCCTCAACCCCTCACCCTCACTTACCCTCAACCCCTCACCCTCACTCACCCTCAACCCCTCACCCTCAAACCCTCACTCACCCTCACTCTCACTCATCCTCACTCACCCTCAACCCCTCACCCTCACTCACCCTCACTCACCCTCAACCCCGCACCCTCACTCACCCTCAACCCCTCACCCTCACTCACCCTCAACCCCTCACCCTCACTCACCCTCAACCCCTCACCCTCAACCCCTCACCCTCACTCACCCTCACCCTCAACCCCTCACCCTCACTCACCCTCAACCCCTCACCCACCCTCACTCACCCTCAACCCCTCACCCTCACTCACCCTCACTCACCCTCAACCCCTCACCCTCACCCTCACTCACCCTCACCCTCACTCACCCTCACTCTCACTCACCCTCAACCCCTCACCCTCACTCACCCTCAACCCCTCACTCACCCTCAAACCCTCACCCTCACTCACCCTCAACCCCTCACCCTCACTCACCCTCAACCCCTCACCCTCACTCACCCTCACTCACCCTCACTCACCCTCACCCACCCTCAACCCCTCATCCTCACTCAACCTCACCCTCACTCACCCTCAACCCCTCAGCCTCACTCACCCTCAACCCCTCACCCTCAACCCCTCACCCTCAACCCCTCACCCTCACTCACCCTCACCCTCACACCCTCAATCCCTCACCCTCACTCACCCTCAACCCCTCACCCTCACTCACCCTCACCCTCACCCACCCTCACCCTCAACCCCTCACCCTCACTCACCCTCACCCTCACTCACCCTCAACCCCTCACCCTCACTCACCCTCACCCTCACTCACCCTCACTCACCCTCACTCACCCTCAACCCCTCACCCTCACTCACCCTCACTCACCCTCAACCCCTCACCCACCCTCACTCACCCTCAATGCCTCACCATCACCCTCAACCCCTTACCCTCACTCACCCTCAACCCCTCACCCTCAACCCCTCACTCACCCTCACTCTCACTCATCCTCACTCATCCTCACTCACCCTCAACCCCTCACCCTCACTCACCCTCAACCCCTCACCCTCACTCACCCTCAACCCCTCACCCTCACTCACCCTCACTCACCCTCACCCTCACTCACCCTCACCCACCCTCAACCCCTCATCCTCACTCACCCTCACCCTCACTCACCCTCAACCCCTCAATCACCCTCAACCCCTCACCCTCACTCACCCTCAACCCCTCACCCTCACTCACCCTCACCCTCACTCACCCTCAACCCCTCACCCTCAATCCCTCACCCCCTCACCCTCACTCACCCTCAACCCCTCACCCTCACTCACCCTCACCCTCACCCACCCTCACCCTCACTCACCCTCAACCCCTCACCATCACTCACCCTCACTCACCCTCACTCACCCTCACCCTCACTCACCCTCACTCACCCTCACCCTCACTCACCCTCACCCTCACTCACCCTCAACCCCTCACCCTCACTCACCCTCACCCTCACTCACCCTCACCCTCACTCACCCTCAACCCCTCACCCTCACCCTCACTCACCCTCAACCCCTCACCCCCTCACTCACCCTCACTCTCACTCACCCTCACTCACCCTCAACCCCTCAGCCTCACCCTCACTCACCCTCACTCACCCTCACCCACCCTCAACCCCTCACCCTCACTCACCCTCAACCCCTCACCCTCACTCACCCTCACTCACCCTCAACCCCTCACCCTCACTCACCCTCAACCCCTCACCCTCACTCACCCTCAACCCCTCCCCCTCGACCCCTCCCCCTCAACCCCTCACCCACCCTCAAACCCTCACCCTCACCCTCACTCACCCTCAACCCCTCACCCTCAACCCCTCACCCACCCTCACCCACCCCCTCACCCTCACTCACCCTCACCCTGACTCACCCTCAACCCCTCACCCTCACTCACCCTCAACCCCTCACCCTCACCCACCCTCACCCTCACTCACCCTCAACCCCTCACCCTCACCCTCACTCACCCTCAACCCCTCACCCTCAACCCCTCACTCACCCTCACTCTCACTCACCCTCAACCCCTCACCCTCACTCACCCTCACTCACCCTCACCCACCCTCAACCCCTCACCCTCACTCACCCTCACCCTCACTCACCCTCAACCCCTCACCCTCACTCACCCTCAACCCCTCACCCTCAACCCCTCACCTTCACTCACCCTCACTCACCCTCAACCCCTCACCCTCAACCCCTCACCCTCACTCACCCTCACCCTAACCCTCACTCACCCTCAACCCCTCACCCTCACTCACCCTCAACCCCTCACTCACCCTCACTCACCCTCACCCTCACTCACCCTCACTCACCTTCAACCCCTCACCCTCACTCACCCTCACCCTCACTCACCCTCACCCTCACTCACCCTCACTCACCCTCACCCACCCTCACTCACCCTCACTCACCCTCACTCACCCTCACTCACCTTCAACCCCTCACCCTCACTCACCCTCACCCTCACTCACCCTCACCCTCACTCACCCTCACCCTCACTCACCCCCTCACCCTCACTCACCCTCACCCCTCACCCTCACCCTCACTCACCCTCAACCCCTCACCCTCAACCCCTCACTCACCCTCACTCTCACTCATCCTCACTCACCCTCAACCCCTCACCTTCACTCACCCTCAACCCCTCACCCTCACTCACCCTCAACCCCTCACCCTCACTCACCCTCACTCACCCTCAACCTCACCCTCACTCACCCTCACTCACCCTCAACCCCTCACCCTCACTCACCCTCAACTCCTCACCCTCACTCACCCTCACCCTCACTCACCCTCAACCCCTCACCCTCACTCACCCTCAACCCCTCACCCTCAACCCCTCACTCACCCTCACTCTCACTCATCCTCACTCACCCTCAACCCCTCACCCTCACTCACCCTCAACCCCTCACCCTCACCCCCTCACCCTCACTCACCCTCACCCTCAACCCCTCACCCTCAACCCCTCACCCTCAACCCCTCACCCTCACTCACCCTCAACCCCTCACCCTCACTCACCCTCAACCCCTCACCCACCCTCACTCACCCTCAACCCCTCACCCTCACCCTCACTCACCCTCACTCACCCTCAACCCCTCACCCTCCCTCACCCTCACTCACCCTCAACCCCTCACCCTCACCCTCACTCCACCCTCACTCACCCTCACCCTCACTCACCCTCAACCCCTCACCCTCACCCTCACTCACCCTCAACCCCTCACCCTCAACCCCTCACTCTCACTCACCCTCACTCACCCTCAACCCCTCAGCCTCACCCTCACTCACCCTCACTCACCCTCACTCACCCTCACCCTCAACCCCTCACCCTCACTCACCCTCAACCCTCACCCTCACTCACCCTCACTCACCTCAACCCCTCACCCTCACTCACCCTCAACCCCTCACCCTCACTCACCTCAACCCCTCACCCTCGACCCCTCCCCCTCACCCACCCTCACTCACCCTCAACCCCTCACCCTCACCCTCACTCACCCTCAACCCCTCACCCTCAACCCCTCACCCTCACTCACCCTCACCCACCCTCACCCTCACTCACCCTCACTCACCCTCACCCTCACTCACCCTCACTCACCCTCACTCACCCTCAACCCCTCACCCTCACTCACCCTCACCCACCCTCACCCTCACTCACCCTCAACCCCTCACCCTCACTCACCCTCAACCCCTCACCCTCACTTCACTCACCCTTAACCCCTCACCCTCAACCCCTCACTCACCCTCACTCTCACTCACCCTCAACCCCTCACCCTCACTCACCCTCACTCACCCTCACCCACCCTCAACCCCTCACCCTCACTCACCCTCACCCACCCTCACCCTCACTCACCCTCACTCACCCTCACCCTCACTCACCCTCACTCACCCTCAACCCTCACCCTCACTCACCCTCACCCACCCTCACCCTCACTCACCCTCAACCCCTCACCCTCACTCACCCTCAGCCCCTCACCCTCACCTTCACTCACCCTTAACCCCTCACCCTCAACCCCTCACTCACCCTCACTCTCACTCACCCTCAACCCCTCACCCTCACTCACCCTCAACCCCTCACCCTCACTCACCCTCACCCTCAACCCCTCACCTCAACCCCTCACCCTCAACCCCTCACTCTCACCCTCACTCACCCTCAACCCCTCACCCTCACTCACCCTCAACCCCTCACCCACCCTCACCCTCAACCCCTCACCATCACCCTCACTCACCCTCACTCACCCTCAACCCCTCACCCTCCCTCACCCTCACTCACCCTCACCCTCAACCCCTCACCCTCACTCACCCTCACCCTCACTCACCTTCACCCTCACTCACCCTCACCCTCACTCACCCTCAACCCCTCACCCTCAACCCCTCACTCACCCTCACTCTCACTCACCCTCACTCACCCTCAACCCTCAGCCTCACCCTCACTCACCCTCACTCACCCTCACCCTCACTCACCCTCACCCTCAACCCTCACCCTCACTCACCCTCAACCCCTCACCCTCACTCACCCTCACTCACCCTCAACCCCTCACCCTCAACCCCTCACCCTCAACCCCTCACCCTCACTCACCCTCAACCCCTCACCCTCGACCCCTCCCCCTCACCCACCCTCACTCACCCTCACTCACCCTCAACCCCTCACCCTCACCCTCACCCTCACTCACCCTCAACCTCTCACCCTCACCTCAACCCCTCACCCTCACTCACCCTCACCCACCCTCACCCTCACTCACCCTCACTCACCCTCACCCTCACTCACCCTCAACCCCTCACCCTCACTCACCCTCAACCCCTCACCCTCACTCACCCTCACCCACCCTCACCCTCAACCCCTCACCCTCACTCACCCTCAACCCCTCACCCTCACCTTCACTCACCCTCAACCCCTCACCCTCAACCCCTCACTCACCCTCACTCTCACTCACCCTCAACCCCTCACCCTCACTCACCCTCACTCACCCTCACCCACCCTCAACCCCTCACCCTCACTCACCCTCACTCACACTCAACCCCTCACCCTCACTCACCCTCAACCCCTCACCCTCACTCACCCTCAACCCCTCACCCTCACTCACCCTCAACCCCTCACCCTCAACCCCTCACCCTCACTCACCCTCACCCTCACTCACCCTCAACCCCTCACTCACCCTCAACCCCTCACCCTCACTCACCCTCACTCACCCTCACCCTCACTCACCCTCAACCCCTCACCCTCACTCACCCTCAACCCCTCACCCTCACTCACCCTCACTCACCCTCACCCTCACTCACCCTCACCCTCACTCACCCTCAACCCCTCACCCTCACTCACCCTCAACCCCTCACCCTCACCCTCACTCACCCTCAACCCCTCACCCTCAACCCCTCACTCACCCTCACTCTCACTCATCCTCACTCACCCTCAACCCCTCACCCTCACTCACCCTCAACCCCTCACCCTCACTCACCCTCAACCCTCACCCTCAACCCCTCACCCTCAACCCCTCACCCTCACTCACCCTCACCCTCACTCACCCTCAACCCCTCACCCTCACTCTCACCTCACCCTCACTCACCCTCAACCCCTCACCCTCACCCTCACTCACCCTCAACCCCTCACTCACCCTCACTCTCACTCACCCTCACCCTCACTCACCCTCAACCCCTCACCCTCACTCACCCTCACTCACCCTCAACCCCTCACCCTCAACCCCTCACCCTCACTCACCCTCAACCCCTCACCCTCGACCCCTCCCCCTCAACCCCTCACCCACCCTCACTCACCCTCACTCACCCTCAACCCCTCACCCTCACTCACCCTCAACCCCTCACCCTCACTCACCCTCAACCCATCACCCTCAACCCCTCACCCTCACTCACCCTCACAACACATATTGTGTTACAATAGGTGTCACAGTTGCGAAAGATAAAACTATTGGCATTGTAAATAACAAAGCTATTAATTCGCTATTTTCAAAACAAGCACATAAATAAAAAATATGTCCTTTACAATACCAATAGCTTAAACTTTCCTAATGCGAGACCTATTGCATTGCTGTGCTTCTCTCCCCTGCTGCACTCTCCTGCTCTCTAGAGATGTGGCCTAACGACCAGAGCTGCCATCTAAGTCACGTAAATACAAAACATGTTGCATTCCAAATGCTATAGGTGTCACATTCGCGAAAGTTATAACTATTGGCATTGTAAATGACAAAGCCATCAATTTAGCAATTTTAAAAACCAACAAATAAATAAAATATGTCATTTACAAGACCAATAACTCCAACTTTTCTAACGCGAGACCTATTGCATTTCCAATGCTTGTCTTCAGTGGCTGTCGGCTGTTGTTTCAACTTTATGTTACTCAGGTTTTTTCTTGTTTCATTTAAATCCTGTAAAACAGCCAAACGATCTTTGATATTATAGGCTTTTTCTTCTACCACTGAAGTATGACTATCAAGATCCTGAATAAGCATTCTAGTCCCGAACAATAGTTCATATGGAGTGAGACCTTTTAGAGAATTTCTTGGCAGATTATTAAGACTACGTTGGACACTTGTTAAATGTTTGACCCACCCATCACCCAAACCTAATACCCTCGCTGTTATAGATTGCTTTATGTCCCGGTTTTTTCTTTCCACAACTGCATTTCCCTCAGGATGGAAGGGAGAAGAGTACCGCAATGCAATGCCCATGCTGTTCATGGCCTCTTTGTAAGCTCGAGAGCTAAACGTAGGACCCTGATCAGAATGTAGCATGCCAATTGCGTATGTGCCGATAAAGACTCGCAAATCTTTTATAACAGTTCTGGCGTCAGCCGAGCGCTGGGGCCACATCTTTAAGTGAATTAAGTCTTTATTAATTATGGGACGCTTTTTACCTGCTGGATTTCTGCGCTATAGATAGCCTGATGCTATCTAATAGTGGTATCTGGGCTATTGGCTGGTTCGGTTCGCAACTGCGATCTCCGTTGCAGTCCTCACAATTATTTGCAAATTTGTAGATATCTATGCTCATTCCCAGCCACCAGTACTCTGATTGTAGTTCCATCAGAGACTTCAGGATCTCTTGGTGCCTCAGACCCAATCCCATATGTGCTTCTTGTAGCAAGAAGATTCTCCGGTTCGTGTTTGGAATTACTCTATCCCCCACTCCAGGGATTCGAGCAAACGGAACGGAGTTTGCATCAATTATATATGTATTACTGAGTGGATAGGTGAGAGGTAACGCTGCATAATCGCCTTTTAATGAGGCTTTTACTGCCAGCATGTTCTCTCCATCGATTTGTTTTTCTGAAGTCTTTTCAGTGGCTACGGAAGCCGGTTGAACCGCTTCCGCTGTGGCTGTGTTAGCCAATGAATTCCCTGCAACGTGAACGCCATCATGTTGTTGCCTCAGTGCGTGTATCACGTGAGTCTTCTGTAGTTCTTTCTTTAAAAGAACTACTTGTTCCCAAAGAGTTTTATGCTTAATTGTGGCACCTGTGTCATCTTTGTAACCGTTTTTACTCCATGTCTGCATGTCACTGTTGTAAGATTTGACACAGAAATACGAATCACACACTATTAGTGTGGGGAATTCACGATCGGCATTTTCAAACGCCATCTTTAAAGATTTTATTTCAGCTCGCTGAACTGAACAGTTTCTGAGTGATTCAGTTTTGGTAATCATTGGTTCGAATTTACCAGAGCGCCAGCGACCTTTAACAATCGCGCACGCTGCTTTGTACGATTTTTCCACTACATTGTAGTGTTGTGCAAATCTGTCCATGTAGATTACACAAGTGTACTTTTCTAGAGGCAGAATTTTGATTGGCAGAGGATATTCCTGTTCGTACTCTAGATCTTCTAGTTTCTTCAGTTTCGGGTCAAAATAGTATTTCACGTCTTCTGCAGCAAAACCATTTTCCCATTGTATCCATTCTGGATCTAATACCATTTTAATCAGATTACGTGGAGTTATTAACGCCTCAACGGCTGGTTCTGATGAGAAAACAGCTATTCTTCTGCCTTGGGCTTGGGCTCTTTCTTTTGCTACAGCAGTTTGAACCGCTGTCAGAAATTTTTCAGTAGAGCTGAACTTCATTTCAGCTTGAGCGTACAAATGTGATTTGTAAGCTATAGGTACAGTTTCTCCCTCATTAGAGGTCAGGTATGTGAATACGCATCTTCCTGGGATGACTCGGATTACAAGATTGCGTGTGTTTTCACATGTTTGCAGTTTTGTTTTAGCTAACATGTCTGTCTGTAGTGATCTCAGTATTTCTGTGTGTTTTTGAGTCCAATGTATTGGTTTGAAATCAGGTTTTATTAATTCATAGAGAGGTTTAACCCTCTGTGCATAATTTAGAATGTATGTTCTTCCGAAATTCAGGAAATCTAGTATTGATTGTAAGTTCCTCAGCGTTTTTGGTGCTTGGAGTACAGCACATTTCTCTAAGAAATTTTCTGCCAGGCTTTTGCCTTCACTTGATAATTCATATCCTAAAAACAGGACAGTTAGATGGGAAATTCGTGACTTTTTAAAGTTGAATTTGTAACCCTCTGATGCGAACCCAAGTATTATGGTGTTCACTCTTTTTAAGTGAGTCTCCAGGTCATCGTCTGTCAGATAGATAGCATCGACATATGATAATGCCTCATCATCATATATCTGGAGTAATTCTGTTACTCTCGCTGAGAATAATCCCGGGCTATTCTTGAATCCCTGTGGGAGTCGGCAAAAATGTTTTTGCGATACCATTATTGAGAAAGCGGTCAAATACCTGCTTTCAGGTGCAATGTTTTGACAGAAGAATCCATTAGAGATATCTAATATTGTTTTATATTTTTTGCGCACAATGTTATTCATTAGTGCTGCACTATGTGAATTTTGTACTGCAAATGTTTTACAACAGGAGTTAAGGTGTCTGTAGTCCAAAACTAGACGATATGAATCGTCTGGCTTGGGAGACAGGAAACAAAGGATTGTTCATTTGTGAGGTGCATGTTTCAATCACCCCTTGATATTCAAGTTGATCTAAGATCTCCCTGACTTGCTCTTTAGCTTCTTGTTTAACTGGAGACTGCCTTTGTGCAGTGGGCTGGATTTTTAACTGGATTTTGTGGTCAGGTGAATCCTCATCCCATCCTACATGATTTTTGTATAAAGCAGGAGCTTGGGCCACTGCCCATTTTCTTGCCAATGTGTATTTTTTATGAATTGGAATATGATTCGAGAAGGCAGGCATAATCATTTCTTCCCCATGAGGGCACTCCCTGACAAACTCTGGTGGCCAGTCTTTTTCAGCTAACAGGATGTCATAGCCTTTTGAAAGTTTTTCCCAAAAGAGACCTTTTATTTTCCTAGTTTTATCTCCCTCTATACGTAATGTTATTTCATATAGTTTATGGGGCACACTAACTCGTGTGTCTGCAGTTTCCACCTGAATGTACTCATTCGTGTCCACTGTCTCCAGAAGATTCATCAGGATCTTGCGAGCTATGGTCACTTCTCCTGCACTGTCTAGCATTGTCTGTGCCCACTCTCCGTTTTTCAGTTGTGTCCTCAGAATTCTCGGCATGTTTAATCTTAATACTGGCTACCTTCTTTCTGGGAAACTGTAATTTTTTACTTTGATGAGCAGGTTCCTTGTCTTTGGACTTGGCGTGCTCTTCTCTGTGTTCTGACTGTCCTCTTCTTTCCTATTTCTGTGAGGAAGTCTGAAAAGATCGAGAGGGACGTGTATCAACATCTTGATATCTATCTGTTTTTTTCAGATTATCCCTATTTCTAAGGTTGTATCTTTTTTCCGAGGGTTCCCTTTGGGGAGACTTGTCTTCTCGGCTTGGAGATTTTTCTCTCCGCTGAGGAGACCTTCCTCTGGACTGGAAAAGTTTTTTCCTGGGAATGGTTTATTTATTACCTTCCCAACTCTTTTTTGGAGTTTTCAAATTATTTTTAATAAATGTTTTTTCATGATTTTCAGTTAGTTGGGGTTTTATCGGTTTCCCACCCAAACTATCTCTTCCTAGTTCTTCATAGGATTTTTCTATGATTCTGGCAAGTTCAAATGGTTGGTCTGTTATATCTGTTTCCTTCAATTTCTGGAGGTGCTTTATATCGTCCCTTGCCAATTGAACTAATTCTCTATATGCCTTTGTTAATTCTTTTAGTTTAACTAGGAGTTCTTCGCTTGACATTGTTTCAATGTCTGGGTGTGTTGCGTATCTGGCTAGAACCGGCCACGTTGCTCCTGGTCTACCTAGTGGACCGTGTCTGGTGATGTGATTATTATGTTTTAGGGTGCCATTAAACCAGAGCAGGTGCTCTTGGTAATTTAGTGGGATTTCAATGTCCACGAAAGGAGTATATTCATCCGGAGGTTTCTCTATTTTGTAATAGTGGAAGTCTTTTGTCACAGCGTGTGCTGCTGGAAAATGTATCCATGAATAGAATACCTCTGTCTGCCGATATTCATGTGCCTCTACCACGAATATGACTGTACCACCTCGTGATGTCAGTCCATTTTCTATGAGTTTAAGAGTTATAGTTCTTCTTACGTTGACCGGAATGATTATAACACTCCGGTCATTTTCTTGGAGACTTGTGTCTTCCTCTAGGAGTTGAGCTGCTATTCTTACTCTTTCCCTTTCGTCCTCACTTTCGGACATTTTATTGACTGAAAGTTTTTTGTTGCAGATCAAGTTTCAAGGAAACAAAGATTAGGTGCACAATATTTTGGAACACTGTATCCTTCAACTTTGACTAAACCAAAAACTAATACATAGCATTCTCATCCTACTAAGTTCCGGCGGATATTAACCTTTCACCCACTCCAGACGTCTATTGGAGTTTTTACGGGAGAAAGGGGTCTGTCTGAAAAAGCACAACTGAGTTACTCTAGTGTCTTGCGTTAGATTATCCCATTACCAAACGTTGGGCGCCATGTAGTGTAGTTCCTATTTTCCCAATAGGCTCTGCGCATTGGAATAACATAAACAGCAGTGTAGACGTAGGACTTAGGTCATCTAGGTCTCTACTGACTATGTTAAACTTAATTTTGGTTTGCGCCAGCTAGCTCAGAGGTCACTGGAAACTTTCTTGAACGAAATAGGGAGGAACAAGCTCCCCTGATTCAGACAAGAAGGGATTCAGTTTCCGACAACCGCATAAACATGACAACTTTGCTCCCTCAGAATAAGAGTATATCTCTAGAGTCGTGTGAAAACAATAGACAGTTATTTTACTCAGTCAGCAGTGCATACATAGGGCTTGATTAGGATGACGGGTGGTGGCGGGGCGGAAAACCAGCAGTTACCACCTGCGAGCAACGGAAATGACGACCGCAACATTAGGATAGGTAAGCACATGTCATTTCCCGTCCGCTGCTGTGCGCCGCACACCGCCATCAAAGTGCGCCCGCCAGGGCAGTGGAGGGAGCCAATCGAGACCCTCCGCCGCGGCTGATGACGTCCGCCCCGCCCAACAAATTAGGATGGGGCAAACAAGCTGACGCACCTCTGCGGACACACCGCACAGCTGAAGCAGTCGGAAAGTCGACAGTGGAGCACGAACGCCGAGATCCGACATGAACCCCATGGACCCAGCCCTCCACATGCACCCGGTAATGTACCTGCTGCAACTCTACTGCCAGATGGCCCGCCGCGGACGGCCCCGCAGGTACGTCATCACACATATGCACAACACAACACGCATGCCGACACTGGCCCCAAACTGCACACAGGCAACCTGCTGGGGGCCATAACACCCTCCGCATGGCCCCCCCCCCCCCACATCACCCACCTCACAACAAGTAACCCCACAACATCCGGAACACCCAACGACCGCCAACCAGCATCGACGTCACGGTCACGGTGACGTCACCGCCGTGGTCAACACATGCGCACCATACAGAAGGCAGGGCCACTCCAAGGTATGGGCAGGGCACAAACACCACAGGCACAGACCACCCACAACCAGACTGCATCCCACCCGAGCCACTCACAGGCCATGTGCTCATCCCGTGCACCCCCATGCACACCAACAAGCACTCCAACAACAAACCCAATACACACACACAGCAACACGCAACACACACCCAGGGACCCAGGCACTGCAGGACTGGCAGACAAGGAACACACAACAGTTGTGCACTCCCACAGCCCACACAATTGTATACAACCATCCACACAGGGAAAGACAAAACAAACAACAGGCATACCACTCCTGGCTGCCACATGTGTGTCTCACACTATACAGGGGCACACTTGCATACACCACAAACTTACACCCTTCACACTGCACACCTCTGCTACACCCAACACCACACATGACATGTAAGCCATGCCACCATGACTAATGACCAACACATGATGACTATACACATACACGCCTGGCCAGAAAGAAAGGAAAAGACACACAGCTCATGACAACACAGCCAGCAACAAACCCACTGAACCGTAGGCCACTCTGTGCTGCCAGTGTCCCCCGACATGACCTGTGAACAGTGTATGCACCATTAGCAAATCACCAACAATAGAACTGCAGTCCATCAAAATGCCCATCACAGAGTACAACATCAGTAGTGGCAGAATGGACTGAATACCCTGACACCCCTGTTCACACATCAGATGGCTACAAAGAGCCTTGCAAGGTGGAAATGACCAATACAACATGTAACAAAGTCAAGGCAATGCAAACAAGAAAATGACAGTAACCAGCAAGGAGACTGAGAAAACCACACACCAGAAGTAACTGTATGTATTCACAAATAGCACAGATGTAGCAATACAACATCAGTACACAACAGCAAGCCACAAAAACAGGTCCAAATGGCATAGACTAAGGACAAGTGAAACACAAAGAAGAAGGACAGAGTCCATGGCAGGGGAGAGCACAGCATATCAGAGCAACAGGCCCAGAGTCCATGGCAGGGGAGAGCACAGCATATCAGAGCAACAGGCCCAGACTCCATGGCAGGGGAGACAGCAAATGCATGAGAGGCTGCACAGGGGAGAGCACAGCATATCAGAGCAACAGGCCCATAGTCCATGGCAGTGGAGACAGCAAGTACATGAGAGGCTGCACAGGGGAGAGCACAGCATAGCAGAGCAACAGGCCCAGAGTCCATGGCAGGGGAGAGCACAGCATATCAGAGCAACAGGCCCAGAGTCCATGGCAGGGGAGAGCACAGCATATCAGAGCAACAGGCCCAGAGTCCATGGCAGGGGAGAGCACAGCATATCAGAGCAACAGGCCCAGAGTCCATGGCAGGGGAGACAGCAAGTACATGAGAGGCTGCACAGGGGAGAGAACAGCATATCAGAGCAACAGGCCCAGAGTCCATGGCAGGGGAGAGCACAGCATATCAGAGCAACAGGCCCAGAGTCCATGGCAGGGGAGAGCACAGCATATCAGAGCAACAGGCCCAGAGTCCATGGCAGGGGAGACAGCAAGTAAATGAGAGGTTGCACAGGGGAGAGCACAGCATATCAGAGCAACAGGCCCAGAGTCCATGGCAGGGGAGACAGCAAGTACATGAGAGGCTGCACAGGGGAGAGCACAGCATATCAGAGCAACAGGCCCATAGTCCATGGCAGGGGAGACAGCAAGTACATGAGAGGCTGCACAGGGGAGAGCACAGCATATCAGAGCAACAGGCCCATAGTCCATGGCAGGGGAGACAGCAAGTACATGAGAGGCTGCACAGGGGAGAGCACAGCATATCAGAGCAACAGGCCCATAGTCCATGGCAGTGGAGACAGCAAGTACATGAGAGGCTGCACAGGGGAGAGCACAGCATATCAGAGCAACAGGCCCAGAGTCCATGGCACGGGAGAGCACAGCATATCAGAGCAACAGGCCCAGAGTCCATGGCAGGGGAGACAGCAAGTACATGAGAGGCTGCACAGGGGAGAGCACAGCATATCAGAGCAACAGGCCCATAGTCCATGGCAGGGGAGACAGCAAGTACATGAGAGGCTTCACAGGGGAAAGCACAGCATATCGGAGCAACAGGCCCATAGTCCATGGCAGGGGAGATAGCAAGTACATGAGAGGCTGCACAGGGGAGAGCATAGCATATCAGAGCAACAGGCCCATAGTCCATGGCAGGGGAGACAGCAAGGACATGAGAGGCTGCATAGGGGAGAGCACAGCATATCAGAGCAACAGGCCCAGAGTCCATGGCAGGGGAGACAGCAAGTACATGAGAGGTTGCACAGGGGAGAGCACAGCATATCAGAGCAACAGGCCCAGAGTCCATGGCAGGGGAGACAGCAAGTACATGAGAGGCTGCCCACTGGAGAGCACAGCATATCAGAGCAACAGGCCCAGAGGCCATGGCAGGGGAGACAGCAAGTACATGAGAGGTTGCACAGGGGAAAGCACAGCATATCAGCGCAGCAGGCCCAGAGTCCATGGCAGGGGAGAGCACAGCATATCAGAGCAACAGGCCCAGAGTCCATGGCAGGGGAGAGCACAGCATATCAGAGCAACAGGCCCAGAGTCCATGGCAGGGGAGAGCACAACATATCAGAGCAACAGGCCCAGAGTCCATGGCAGGGGAGAGCTCAGCATATCAGAGCAACAGGGCAAGCAACACACACAGGTCTCAAACAATGGACTGCACTAGCACACTTGTGTGGGGCACAGGCGTATGAGTGTGTTGACAACTCACTCCTGGCTGTCATGCGGACTGGGACCTGCCTGTGTTTTGTGGACAGCAGGCCCACTTGACAGGGCTGAAATAGGCCCATGTGATGTAGTAATTACAGAGGGCCTGCAAGGTGGAGGGCTGTGTGGACCAGGTGGCACAGTGGCACGTGGAGGTGGAGTCATGCACTCCCCTGACACAGTGTGGGTGGGAGAAGTTGGAGGGGTGCCCTTCCACTTTTTTGGTACATGAAAAGGTTTACCTGTCTTGGGGTCGATGGTAAGTGGTGATGGCACAATAGGAACACACACCAACTGCCCCACATCAGGAGCAGACACTGCCACTCCCTCTGGTTATGTGCTTGATCCTGCAGAACGCTTAGGCTGGCTACGCCTCCGGACCACCTTACCCTCTCCGGAAGGTGTACCCCCTACAGTGCCCACCTCCCCACTACCCCCAGGGGTGGTGTTTACATTGCCCTCCTGTCCCTTCTTGCCAGAGCTGATCACAACACTGACCTCCTTTCCCTTTATCACTGTCCTGGACCCAACACTGGCTTCCTTTCCCTTTATCACTGTCCTGGATCCAACACTGGCCTCCTTTCCCTTGATCACTGGCCTGGACACACCACTGGCCTCCTTTCCCTTCACCACTCGCCTGGACCCATCACTGGCCTCCTTTCCCTTAATCACTGGGCTGGTCACAACAGGGCTACCCTCTGCCTCAATGACTGGGCTGGTCACTACAGGACTCTCCTCTGCCTCAATGACTGGGCTGGTCACAACAGGGCTCTCCTCTGCCTCAATGACTGGGCTGGTCACAACAGGGCTCTCCTCTGCCTCAATGACTGGGCTGGTCACAACAGGGCTCCCCACCACCTTCATCGATGTACTGTGTCTTGGGGTTGATGTTGTGGGTGGTTGTGTCCCTGTGCTCCCCCCAGTAGTACTCATAACATGCCACACATCCTCTGTGGGCATAGGACAGTCAATTACTGGAGATGCCTCAGCATCAAATGAGCCTGATGTGTGGCACAATGATCTTCTGGCATTGCTCTTCTGGGACTTTTCCTTGTCTGTGCACATTCGTGGGGCCTTGCTCTTCTTAGGGGATGGAGTCTCTGGACGTGATTGTTTTGTTTGCGACTGACGTGTGCGCCTAGTGTTGTATCTTGTAGGTGATGTAGTTGACAAGTGGGGACTGTGATCTGATGTGGCCACTGAATGGCTTGTCGTCGCAGGCACATGAGCTGCAATGGGAGCATGTGCCTGTTGGAGGGCTGACGTGACTGTGGCTGACAATGCCTGTACTGTACGGTGTAGGCCACCTACGTCAGAGTGTATGCCCTCCATGAATGCAATCACCTGCCCTAATTTATTGTCATGTGCACTGAAGGCATTGAGCAGGGCGGTCTGGCCCACGCATATTTGGCGCAGTACCTCGACGCACTCTGCACTGAGGGCAGCAGGGGGACAGGTGCAGGTGCAGCAGTGCCAGGTGTGAATGTCACTCTTCCCCTCCTAGTAACACGGACACGGCCAGCACCAGAGGAAGTGGATGGGAGGCTGGCCAGTGGCCGCTGGCTGTCAGATGCGGCAGCAGACTCCCCATCCCCTGTGCCCTACTAACATGGATGCCTCACCGCTGGCATCTGATGAAGTGGTACTCTGTCTCTCAGCCATGGATTCCTCCTGCATACTCCTGTCACCCTCAGAAGCGCTGTTTATCTCACTGTCACTTGGCTCAGTCTCAGAAGGCTCTGCTGCCGATGTGGTGCTGGTCTCGCCGCCACTTGTCTCTGGATCATGTTCCGCCGTGGTGTCTTGCGAATCTGCATTAGTGAGAGTAACAGGGTTGTGTAAGTGTCATCATCTTGTTAGACGATTACAGATCAATGCAGCACTGTACAGGCCTTGGGCCACATGCTAATCATCACACCCTGCAATCACTATTCCGCAACACACCATATAGTCCACAACAGTGCCTGTCATGCCCACAAACTGCATGGAGTGAGTCATGTCGAGCCACCGCCGGAGGAAGATCCTTCTCCTACCTGGCAGCCAAGACTTGGAACTCCCTCCCCACCCACCTTCGGCGAACCCAACACCATCTCTCCTTCAGGAAGCAGTACAAGACCTGGCTGTTCGAGCACTAACATACCCCTCTCCCCCAGCGCCTTGAGACCCTCCCGGGTGAGTAGCGCACTTTACAAATGCGGTGATTGATTGAAACATCACAACACCCTGCCAGTGGATGGAGTGCCCCCACCCCACTTACACCTGTCCCATGGACATGATGTTGCCACTACACTCATCACCATTGACATCCTTACATTGCACCACAGGGTACCACACACACCTGTACTCACTTCACATGGCACGATGCCAGCCAGGCCACAGCAAGCACCATGTGCCAATCTGTGTTCACATTGTCATCGGATGTGTGGTCCTCAAACCAAAAGGTGCATTCAAAGTAGACATACATGGAGTCACACTCATGAAGTGTACTTTGCGGTTCGGCAAAGTATGCACTCACCACACCATCCCAATGAAGAGTGACCATGTGGCCACAATACATCTATCACGGATTGAGGACTGCAGGCAGGAGCAGCGCTGTTAGGCCATGGTGGGCCAATGCCTCATGCAGGCACACATGGCAGGCGCCACTCACATCACACATCACAGCATTGCAAAAAAAGCACATCACAGGTGTCACCGATGCCACTGGCCCTGTACACATGCATCCACTCCCCCACACACTAGCCCTCCCCAGATACTCACCATCTCTGTCTTGCAGATGATGCCCCTTCAGACGTGCAGACAGGTCTGGATTGGTCACTGCCAGTATGCGTCCCATCTGCGGCGTCATGGTTCTCCGTGCCAAACGCCCTGTGCGTGGTAGCATCCCCAAGGTCATCTCTGCCACTTGCTTAGCCAGCCGGCTGATGTCGTCCCACCTCTTGTGACAGTGTGTGTGTCGTCTGTTTGATACCCCCAGGGCTCGCACCTTTGCTGATATGGCCCTCCACACGGACTTACGTTGGTGTGGCTTGAGCTGAAGGTATGGAAATAGAGAAGGCAAAAAGTGTCTTTAATGACATGTGACAAATCAGCATCCATCAGTACAGCGGCCACACACTGTCTCAGGACTCACAGTAACCTCCCTCCCTCCATAACTGAGGGTACCCTCACGAGGGCACTCAGCTTGACATAAACATTAGTGATTGCATGCACACATTGTGGAGAAGTGTGGCTCACTGGTTAGGGGAGGCAGACCTGGAAGCAGAGGTCAGCCCGGGACCAGGGTTCAATTCCCGGCTCCGCGGGGTCTTGAGTCCAAAAAAAAAAAATGTGCATGGACTCGACAATTCTCGCTCCGGTGCCTACTCGATTCATGGGTTCACACTCTGCGACTCTGGGCAATAGCTTGCTTAATCTCCACAACGGCCCCTCGCGGCGGGATGCCTGGCTTTCACCTTGCGGATATCCTGCTGGGGTTATCTCACAGGGGAATACCAGGACGGGTTCCCTAAGCAAGCGCTTAGAAACCGCCCGGAGATTTGCGCTATATAAATTCCTGTACATTCTAAGTCTCAATGACCTTCACACAGATGCATGATGCCTCAACCCAAATGCATCGGCAGCAGTGTGAACACCAGTAATTGTAGAGGGCACTGATGGGGCATATGTAATATTCAGCGTGCAGCTACTGTATCAGGTCAGTCTGTTGATGTACATCGACTGGCAGTGCTGCCACTGAACCTACTCGGTGGGTCACACTGACTCTGACTATAGGGGCACCCACTAATGTGCTCACAAGCATTCACTGTTCTTCCATCTAATGGGACAACAATGTGCGACAATGGAACACACCCCACTCACACACAGGGCTATAAAAGAGTTACATGGCAACACGCACACTCCCACAAGGTGGATCTAGCTTGTCTGTCAGTGTCTGTCATCACCCCACATCCCCAATCATATTATGCTGCATCACCACTACACTTCCCACACCACCCTGCCCTACAGCTCCCTTTCTGGTGACTTACCACAACATTGGGCCCACCGAACAGCCGTGGGTACTGTGCCAGCATCTCATCCACAAGGACATCTAGCTCCTCAATCGTGAATCGACTGGCACGGATCTTATCTGTTCTTGACATCCCTGTGGAAATGGCAAACCTGTGGCGGAACAGAGTTGTGAGGGCTCCCAGACAGCAGGCTCTTGGGGCAGCAGCAGGAGAGGCTCCCAGACAGCAGGCTCTTGGGGCAGCAGCAGGATGGGCTCCCACACAGCAGGCTCTTGGGGCAGCAGCAGGATGGGCTCCCAGGCAGCAGGCTCTTGGGGCAGCAGCAGGAGAGGCTCCCAGACAGCAGGCTCTTGGGGCAGCAGCAGGATGGGCTCCCAGGCAGCAGGCTCTTGGGGCAGCTGCAGGAGAGGCTCCCAGACAGCAGGTTCTTGGGGCAGCAGCAGGATAGGCTTCCAGGCAGCACGCACTGTGAGCAGTGGAAATGTGAGGCTCATACACACAGATTTATAGCCCCCTAGGGTCGTTTGGAAGGTCAAAAGCTGCAACAATTGGTTGTCCGGGTCTGCATCGTTCAAAAGCAACCAATGTCCGCCTCCGCGGATTGCGGAACACACCTTCCGCGATTTTCAAATATGCATCATGCCACCGCCATCATCGCTGCCATTGGCCGCATGCAATGTTCCATGGCTGTGACGCACCGCGGGTGCCCGTGGTGCGGTACCGCGATGGTGCATCATTCAAAAGCAACCAATGTCCGCCTCCGCGGATTGCGGAACACACCTTCCGCAATTTTCAAATATGCATCATGCCACCGCCATCATCGCTGCCATTGGCCGCATGCAATGCTCCATGGCTGTGACGCACTGCCGGGCACCGGCGGTAGGTATTCCCATTTTCGTACCCATTGGTGTGTATGTCAATCAAGGACACTGTATCAGCACCCTCCAGCAACATGGAGAAGTGGACATCATTGTACACATGATGCCACACAACCATGTCATCCACAGGTGGACGCACGTTCAGTGTGAGTCACTTTGGACTGGGCTTCAGACATTTTAGTCACACATTTGTTGGCTGCTGATGATTGTCAGACTTCAGCTGTTCTGATTCATGTCCTTCCGTACACTTACTTGATGGTCAATGCAGACCTTGACCTGGCTGGTGGTACCGCATTCTATGGGACAAGACTTCTGCTATCACAAATGGTCATGCACACAACCGGAAGTGTTCCTGCTATTGTGATCATTCTGTTGATGACTGTGTAAAGAGTTTACATGATGCCTTGAGGTCTGGGAGGTACAACTGATGTGTATGATTGACATTGTAAGTCTAAATACATTAGCGGGTCTTGCTGCACCTTGTCTGCACTTGTCAATTGGACATCCATTAAGTCCGCATTCACTGTCCCAGATGTGTGTGTGATAGTTGTGCATTGTCACTGGAGAGGCGTGCCGTCTGTTTGTAGCAATTACTAAGCCATGTAACCTGAAGTGTCATCCGTCTCTCGTGCAATGGTTGTATTGCCATGACATCATTGGTGTTTTGTGCTATACCCATCTCATGATGCTTGTCCCTGACATTGTCTTTTCACTTCTCAACTAGGAGGAGGCCGAATCTCCTACGTCAACTCACAGTGCTGGAGGACATGGAGAATGAGGCAATCATCAGGAAATTCAGGCTGGACAGACCAACATTGAAGTACCTGTGTGATCTATTGGAGCCCCACCTGCAGCCTCGCCGTCACTATCCTACGGCATTTACACCCACCTACAAGGTGATGGCAGCACTCCACTTTTTTGCTACTGGTTCCTTCCAGGAGACCGTGGCTAACGCTGGGGGGATGTCGCAGCCCATGTTCAGCATGGTGCTGCGGGATGTGCTTGCGGCCATGATGATCTATCGCAATCGGTACATACATTTCCCCAGGGGACGTGAATTGGCTGCGGTGAAGGGTGACTTCTGGTGAAGAATTGGCTTGGTAGTTTAGTCTGCCCTGTTCCCATGATGCACTGGGCCAGGGACAGACTGATTTGCATATAGCCAGGTTCTGAGCTGGGATGGGGCAGTGAGATAAATAACGGTGATGGATCAAGCCCTGATCTTTGGACTGGGTAAGAGTGGTCTGTTTAACTCAGACACTCTGTTCATCACCACCCCCTTTTCTAAATCGTCACTATCCTACGGCATTTACACCCACCTACAAGGTGATGGCAGCACTCCACTTTTTTGCGACTGGTTCCTTCCAGGAGACCGTGGCTAACGCTGGGGGGATGTCGCAGCCCATGTTCAGCATGGTGCTGCGGGATGTGCTTGCGGCCATGATGATCTATCGCAATCGGTACATACATTTCCCCAGGGGACGTGAATTGGCTGCGGTGAAGGGTGACTTCTATCCCCTAGGGCACATCCCGCATGTAGTTGGTGCAATCGATTGCACCCATGTGGGTCTGTTGCCACCAATGGTGACGGAGCACATCTATCGGAACCACAAACACTACCACTCCATGAATATGCAGGTGGTGTGCCTTGCAGACATAACCATCTCACATGTGTGTGCTAAGTATCCAGGTTCGGCACATGATTCCTACATCATGAGGAACAGCATGGTGCCACGCATGATGGAGAATCTGCAACCCGAACAGGCCTGGATTGTGGGTGAGTATCACTACTGCTATGGCGTGGTGTGTGTCACTTGCTAAACTCTGGGTGTACAATATTGCAATGTGTGATTGTCATTCACAGGAGACTCAGCATATCCCAGTCGCCCATGGCTGTTGAGTCCACTCCGAAATCTCCAGACACCAGCAGACATCCGCTACAATGAGGCACATGGCAGGACACGACGGGTCATCGAGCGGACTTTCGGCCTGCTGAAGTCAAGGTTCAGGTGCCTTGACAGGACCGGAGGCGCACTGGCATACTCACCTGGGAAGGTGTGCAAGATATTTGTGGCCTGCTGTATGCTGCACAACCTGGCCATCCACAGGGGTGTTCCCCTGCTCCTGGGCGATGGTGATGAACCAGGGCCACAACCCGCTCAGGGACCTCAATCCAGTGATGAGGACAGTGGAGAGGATGAAGGAGTCGACCTGCGCCAACAGCTAATTGAACGCTACTTCTCTTGAGGTGGGTGACTAGGTACAACATGTACATTGTCTGGTGTTGTTGCTCTAGTTATGAATGGCTATGCGCAGATGTCACCGATTGGCACATGTTGTGGCACCCATGTGTGTTCTTTGTGTAAATGACGTTCATTGCCGTGATGTACATTGCAATGTATTTGTGCAGATCTGGTAGACATTGTGTGATATGCCTGTGATGTATTGGTTATTTGCTGTGCTGTGGTCTGTGTGTTGCCACAATGAGACCAGTGACTGTTGTTCTGTTGTGTCTCCCTAGGTGCTACAGAGGGTTCCTGCCATGCATACTGTACATCATTTCTACACATCATGGACATTGTCGACAATGTAAATACTGGACTACATAAATCACTACACAGATTATTGTGCTTAAGGTATTTTATTTTGTGAGTGGACATGATTGGTGCGGTAATATTTACATGAAGGTGTGGAATGAGCAGTGAGTTGACAGTCCTGTTCAATGAGATGGTACAGTAGACACTACATGGATGTGGTGGCCCAGTCAAACTGAGAGGTGCCTTTGCCAGGGCAATGTGGGGAAGATAGTCCAAAAGGTGAATGCTGTTGGCCTGCTGAATGGGCAGCAGCGTCAGGGGAGTCGTCCCTCTCTGTTTGCGCAGGGGAGGATGGTGCACTGTCATCCTGCGGTGCAACAGAAGGGGACGGAGGTGGTGGTTGGGACACAGGCCTGTCCCTCTGCAACGCCACTTGCTGGCCAATGAGGTCCACCATCTGTCCCAGGCGGTTATCGATGGACCTCATCAGCACGATGAGCTCCCTCATGAGTTCATCCGACCGTCCACTTTGTCCCTGGACCTCTTGGTAGGCCTCCACAACTCGGGAGAAGTGGTCCAGGGATGGTGTCCACTCCTCCCGAGGTCTGGTGGTGACCCTGGCCCTCCCACGTGCTCTGCTGCCACGGACCTCTTCACTCGCCACTGGGAGGCCACACACTCTATCCCTGCCCTCCACAGCTGTTGGTGTTGGATGGTCATCCCTGGGGACAGGGTGGGTGCTGCTGGTGGTACTGGTGGTCCTGGTGGTGTTGGTGGCAGTGGTGGTGGTGGCTGTGGTGGTTGCGGTGGTAGAGGCAGTGCCTGCAGGAGTCTGCTGCGTTGTAGTGGCAGCAGAGGTGGTGGTGGTGAGGATGGGGGCCTGGGACCTCTGTGTCTGTGGCACACCAGATGTGCCGGGCTGGAGCTCATCATCCATACTGTCGTGGGAGTCCACATCCGAGAGTCCATGTGCCGGGGGTGGAGACTGGCTCTGCTGGTCGTTTGTGTTGACCTCAGCAGTGAGTTGTTCGTCACCTGTGGAGTAGATGGGGAGTGGTCAGTGTTTCTGTTATTGGTGTTTCATCATCTGTCTGTACACTACTTACATATGCATTCATCAGTAGTACTTATCATGTAAACACCGTGTAACTTTTAATAGTGCTGAGTCACATCATGGAGTCATACATGATGATTGTCAATGCTTTGGCTTCTATTGCTGTAGGTTGTGTGGCTGCATGTCACACACACACACACCATGCGCAGTAACAGTAGATACATGCCTGTTAGGTGACTGTGCAGGATGGAATGGCTGACACATGCTCCTGGGTGGGGGAGGCCTCCATGCTGATGGGGTGGGGGCCAGGGGGAATGGTGGTAGAGGTAGTACAGGCCTCCCTCCCTCCCTCCCACACCCTCTCAGTGAAGATGGCTACCAACCTGTAAGTCTGTTTGTTAAACGGTGTAATGGCTGACACTTGCTCCTGGGTGGGGGAGACCTCCATGCTGATGGGGTGGGGGCCAGGGGGAATGGTGGTAGAGGTAGTGCAGGCCTCCCTCCCTCCCTCCCACACCCTCTCAGTGAAGATGGCTACCAACCTGTAAGTCTGTTTGTTAAACGGTGCAATGGCTGACACTTGCTCCTGGGTGGGGGAGGCCTCCATGCTGATGGGGTGGGGGCCAGGGGGAATGGTGGTAGAGGTAGTGCAGGCCTCCCTCCCTCCCTCCCTCCCTCCCTCCCACACCCTCTCAGTGAAGATGGCTACCAACCTGTAAGTCTGTTTGTTAAACGGTGCAAAGGCTGACACTTGCTCCTGGGTGGGGGAGGCCTCCATGCTGATGGGGTGGGGGCCAGGGGGAATGGTGGTAGAGGTAGTGCAGGCCTCCCTTCCTCCCTCCCTCCCTCCCTCCCTCCCACACCCTCTCAGTGAAGATGGCTACCAACCTGTAAGTCTGTTTGTTAAACGGTGCAATGGCTGACACTTGCTCCTGGGTGGGGGAGGCCTCCATGCTGATGGGGTGGGGGCCAGGGGGAATGGTGGTAGTGGTAGTGCAGGCCTCCCTGCCTCCCTCCTTCCCTCCCACACCCTCTCAGTGAAGATGTCTACCAACCTGTAAGTCTGTTTGTTGAACGGTGCAATGGCTGACACTTGCTCCTGGGTGGGGGAGGCCTCCATGCTGATGGGGTAGGGGCCAGGGGGAATGGTGGTAGTGGTAGTGCAGGCCTCCCTGCCTCCCTCCCTCCCTCCCACACCCTCTCAGCGAAGATGGTTACCAACCTGTAAGTCTGTTTGCTAAACGGTGCAATGGCTGACACTTGCTCCTGGGCGGGGCAGGCCTCCATGCTGATGGGGTGGGGGCCAGGGGGAATGGTGGTAGAGGTAGTGCAGGCCTCCCTCCCTCCCACACCCTCTCAGTGAAGATGGCTACCAACCTGTAAGTCTGTTTGTTAAACGGTGCAATGGCTGACACTTGCTCCAGGGTGGGGGAGGCCTCCATGCTGATGGGGTGGGGGCCAGGGGGAATGGTGGTAGTGGTAGTGCAGGCCTCCCTGCCTCCCTCCCTCCTGTTTATTAAACGGTGCAATGGCTGACACTTGCTCCTGGGTGGGAGGCCTCCATGCTGATGGGGTGGGGGCCAGGGGGAATGGTGGTAGTGGTAGTGCAGGCCTCCCTGCCTCCCTCCCTCCCTCCCTCTCACACCCTCTCAGTGAAGATGGCTACCAACCTGTAAGTCTGTTTGTTAAACGGTGCAATGGCTGACACTTGCTCCTGGGTGGGGGAGGCCTCCATGCTGATGGGGTGGGGGCCAGAGGGAAGGGTAGTGGTAGTGCAGGCCTCCCTCCCTCCCTCCCTCCCACACTCTCTCAGTGAAGATGGCTACCAACCTGTAAGTCTGTTTGTTAAACGGTGCAATGGCTGACACTTGCTCCTGGGTGGGGGAGGCCTCCATGCTGATGGGGTGGGGGCCAGGGGGAATGGTGGTAGTGGTAGTGCAGGCCTCCCTGCCTCCCTCCCTCCCTCCCACACCCTCTCAGTGAAGATGGCTACCAACCTGTAAGTCTGTTTGTTAAATTTTGCAATGGCTGACACTTGCTCCTGGGTGGGGGAGGCCTCCATGCTGATGGGGTGGGGGCCAGGGGGAATGGTGATAGAGGTAGTGCAGGCCTCCCTCCCTCCCTCCCACACCCTCTCAGTAAAGATGGCTACCAACCTGTAAGTCTGTTTGTTAAACGGTGCAATGGCTGACACTTGCTCCTGGGTGGGGGAGGCCTCCATGCTGATGGGGTGGGGGCCAGGGGGAATGGTGGTAGTGGTAGTGCAGGCCTCCCTGCCTCCCTCCCTCCCTCCCACACCCTCTCAGTGAAGATGGCTACCAACCTGTAAGTCTGTTTGTTAAATTTTGCAATGGTTGGCACTTGCTCCTGGGTGGGGGAGGCCTCCATGCTGATGGGGTGGGGGCCAGGGGGAATGGTGATAGAGGTAGTGCAGGCCTCCCTCCCTCCCTCCCACACCCTCTCAGTGAAGATGGCTACCAACCTGTAAGTCTGTTTGTTAAACGGTGCAATGGCTGACACTTGCTCCTGGGTGGGGGAGGCCTCCATGCTGATGGGGTGGGGGCCAGGGGGAATGGTGGTAGTGGTAGTGCAGGCCTCCCTCCCTCCCTCCTTCCCACACCCTCTCAGTGAAGATGGCTACCAACCTGTAAGTCTGTTTGTTAAACGGTGCAATGGCTGACACTTTCTCCTGGGTGGGGAGGCCTCCATGCTGATGGGGTGGGGGCCAGGGGGAATGGTGGTAGTGGTAGTGCAGGCCTCCCTGCCTCCCTCCCTCCCTCCCACACCCTCTCAGTGAAGATGGCTACCAACCTGTAAGTCTGTTTGTTAAACGGTGCAATGGCTGATACTTGCTCCTGGGTGGGGGAGGCCTCCATGCTGATGGGGTGGGGGCCAGGGGGAATGGTGGTAGAGGTAGTGCAGGCCTCCCTCCCTCCCTCACCCTCTCAGTGAAGATGGCTACCAACCTGTAAGTCTGTTTGTTAAACGGTGCAATGGCTGACACTTGCTCCTGGGTGGGGGAGGCTTCCATGCTGATGGGGTGGGGGCCAAAGGAATGGTGTGAGTTGTTGTACAGACCTCCCTTCCCCATAAAGGCCTCCTCAGCAGGATGGCTGGCTACATGTTGGGTGGGGATGGACAGTGTAATGGTGTTTGCATAATGCAAGGTAGTAATTGGCATTGTGGTGGTTGTCATTTGTCTGTACTTACCAGCCTCCGCTTCCCCGGCTACTCCTGTGAGACTCTCAGGTAGCAGTATGGCAAGCACCTTCTCCTCCCATGGTGTGAAGGTCTTCAGTGGGATGGGAGGGCCACTGCCAGTCTCGTGAGCCAGCGTCCAGTTCTTGCTCCTCCTCTCCTTGACAACCCTCTTCAGATCATTCCACCGCTTCTGGATCTCCTTCTTGGATCTTGGGATGGCCCCTACTGCAGTCACCCTTTGGACTATCCTTTCCCACATTTGTGTCCTGGTGGCTAATGGTGTCTGTTGGACCAGGCTACCAAATAGTTGTGGCTCTACTCTCACAATCTCGTTGACCATCACTGTCAACTCACTGTCGGTGAATTTGGGCATTTTTGGTGCTGTTATGGTGTGTGGAGGTTGAGGTGTTTGTGGGTGCAGGGGTGTGTGGGTGCAGGGTTGTTGTGTGGATGTGTGAGGTGGGTTGTGTGATGGGGTTTGTTTGTGATGGTGTGATGGTGGTGTTGATGGTGGTGGTGGTGTGTGTGTGTGTGTGTGTGCTTAGCTCTATGGTCTCTCTTGTCAGGTGTGGTGTATGACCTTCTGATCTGGTGTGATGCAAAGGATTGTGGTCAGTGAAGGGGGTGGCTTTGTACTCAGCTGTGTGGGTGTGTCCAATTGGGATTAGGTTGTCAGGTGTGTTGTGGGAGTAGTTCTGTGGTTTTCTCTTTGAGTTTAATACATCAATTTTATGTGTATGTGTGTGTGTAGTTTATTTTATGGGCAGTGCTACTTTGTTCATGGGATTTCGCCACCACTGAGGTGTATTCACATCCACCGGCATATTTTTCATGTTTGTCCGCAGCGGTGGCTTTGCTGCTGCTTGTGCGCCATTTCTCCCATTCACTCCTGGGTGCGACCGCGCCGGTCGGTGTCGGCGTTTCCAACCGCAACACCCTCGGGGATTTCGTAATTTACCGTGCGGTGTGTCCGTTTTCCATGCGGTGGGATGTGCCTTTTCCGCTGCTTCACCGTCCGCCGCGGTCCAATTTTTGCCATCTATGCCCGCGTCGGGCGGATTTGCTTGGCCTGCTGGCGCCGCGGTCGGTCTTTTGTGGCGGTTCATCCTAATTTTGCGGACGGTATTTCCGCTGTCCTGTCGGGCGGTGTTTTTCCACCTCCATGGCGGTAGGGATGGTTTTCCGCCCGCTATCCTAATGGGCCCCATAGTTTCACCACAATGCAGAGAAATAGAGAGACGGGCGTTTCCAATAAAAGGTGTTATTTATTTAGCAGTCTTCTTTCTCATGCAAGAGAAATGAATTGCCACAATTGCAATACTCATTGTAAAGTAAAGTGCGTACAGTAAAAGTAGTATTATGAAATAATACTGTAAAAACATTGATATGGTTTCTTAGCCATATGATACTTTAAAATGGATAAAATATATACATACATGAATACATTGACTAACGTACTCAACTGGTGCTTCTAACTAAGCCTACCCCGGTCTACCTGACCTAAGCCTAATACATGGGAAGGGATGAGTAAGTAGCAGTTTAAGTTAAATTGGTTAAAATAGTTTTGCCAAGAATCTGCATCAAGAATTCTCTTAAGGGTTTAGTCAGCTCCGTACCTTGGTAATAGAATGTGGGAGGTCTGGTATCTCTTTCCTCAGGACTCGATATCCCAGCAACCCGTAAGGGTAGGCTGGAAACACCGGAGCTGGATTTTCTCGTCTGGAGAAAAAGACAGCGTCTCTCTCAGTGCGTCAAACGGGAGGGGCGGCTTCCGTGGGCTCTCGCATCAGCTGGGCTCTCGGGCAAGTAGATGGGCGCTCTGCTCCAAACCACCGTGTGTTTGCTTAAGGCAACTGTTGGTATTTTATACCTGGAAGGTGCCGGGTTTGACGTAAGGTTGGACATAAGACGTCACTAAGAACTAACAGTTCTTTCTGGACTTCAGGAGTTCTTGTTCAAAACAAAACAAAAGCAGGGGGATTTCCCGGGCTGCTGGAGGCTTGGTTTGTTTAAAGAACGCGTTGTGCTTTCTAGGAGTCGATGGGAGTAGCCGAGCTGTGCTTTGGACTGCATGGGCTATTACTTAATATGGATCTGATTCTTATGCCTTTATCAGGATATTTATTGATTATAACCTCACGAGGGCATAAATCGGGAATATCGAATTAGGGTCCTAGATATAAACACAACACTACGAGTTACTCTGAAGGTGTCTGCGAGCTACTGGTTGCTTGCGATCGACTGATTGGAAACACCTGGTTTATATTGATGTACAAGACTGGTATAGATGAGCATGTAGGCCCCATTGGGTAGGTTAAAGAATAGAAGTGAAAGATTGTAAATCTCAAACCGACAATTGTAGAAATATGATTATACAAATAGACCAGTTGTCAAACATCTAACTGCCAAAAGATACAACTTTGTGGCTCTTCTACTGCCTGGTTTACCAGACCAGCCGAGGACAAGAAAGCTTGGAAGAAGGCTGGGAGACGTTGGCCTAAACAGTACTGCACAAAGGATAAAGAAATCTACAGAGCAGCTTTGAGAAAGTACTGCATGGCATTTAAGGCTGACAAAGCTAAGTTCTTCAAAACACACAAGATAATGGACGGAATGTTGCACAATGGCATATCCATTATCCAGACCTCGCTCGACATGTATCGGGTGCACTCCACCTTTGCTACAGGCACCTCATTTAAACTCGGGACGCAACAGTCAGCTCTCCGACGATACCTCATCCACATTCCACACGGACGTGGCTTGCTTTCCACCGTTCGGTGTCTCCTCGATCCCGTTACTACCGTAGCCCTGCAGCCCTGATGAGTCACATCTCCCTCACGGTGTGACAAAACATGTGTCGTTTGGCTACTATTTTCTGTACTGACCAATATTTGACCTATAAACAAACTTTCATTCACACGAACTTTTGTATCTGGCCTTTTTTTTACTTTGAAGTATCAATTTTCTCTCAAGCAATTTCACTAGTCCTCACATTAGGACTACAGACTACACTTGCGTGTGCACAGGATTTGTTCTTTTTCCCTTTTGGTTTAGGCCTCTCTACACCATCTCAGGGGTCGTTTTTCTTTGGGTTTGTGTTCCCCTGTCCTGTTTTTTGCACAGCGTGCCTACCGCACAACCATCTCAGCAGCAAGATCACACTGCTCAGAGCGTCACTGCTTCCTGCTCTCTTAACGCAAACCCATTCTCTCTCAAAAACAGATCTGAGTTTAATCCACCGTTATTTTGCTCACCAAGCCACCCCAGTTCAGACAAGTCCATATGCAAATCAGCCTTGACCCTGTGCCTCATGGGAACAGTCCAGACCGAACTGCCAAGCCATGTCTTCCCTGGACTGGAATCAATGAATAGATTGTTAGTTTCTACAAAACGCTTCTCATACTCTGCCATGTACAGCACGGCCATCTCTGGGGCATAGGGACAACCCATTGCGGTCCCCTTTACTTGCATAAAGAATTGCTCATTAAAAGAGAAATACTTTTTCTTCAGGGCTTATAAAAAGAATCCCAGCATAGGACAACAAATTGTGAGAGCAGACGTATTGGTTCCTAGAACCAAAAGTTATCTTTTGTCCCAATGGAAACTTAAGCCAATAGAAGGACATCATAAGTGCGGCAATTGCGTCGCCTGCCCAAATAACATCGAAGGTAGCGAGTTTTCCCATTCAGAGTAAAATGGAAGCACCCTAGTTTTTCGAATTGTAAAACTAGAAATGTAGTGTATGTGATAACATGTCCCTGTGAGAAGATCTATATAGGGAAAACGAGTCAACAAATAAATGCAAGAATCACCCAGCATAGATCTCGCATTAAAAAGAAAGTGATGACAGCCCGTATGGTTGAGCATTTTGTGGAAAAGTTGCATAGCGAAACTGATTTCAAATGGTCTGTCCTCTACAATATAAATGCAACAAAACGAGTCCCTGACGTTGAGAGAGTCTTATTACAAAAAGAGGCATACTTAATTCTTAAGTCCAATAGTGCACTAACTGGATTGAAAAGTCTGTCTGAAATTTCGAGGCTGTAAAATCAACATCGTTTCTTTGCGCTTTTTGTCGTTTTTTGGTCTATTGTTGCCTTAATTAACATTACATGAGAAGCTGCCACACAAGATAATACCCAGAGTTATGCAATATTACTGTTTGCGCACAACCGAATAATATGGGAACTACGTGTCCCACAATCCAACTGAGCCCTCCCCCCGGTATTTGTAATGATGGCAAGATGGCCGTCATGCGGTTGTAGAAGGTCGGTGGACTCTGTAACAGGAGAAGGAGGTAAAGAGCATTATTTCCCGCTTGCATGACAAAATCATGCCTAACTAAGATACAAGTGCTTTCTTTGCGGACCACGCACTAATGTTTTGCCATTGTTTGGCAGGTACCGCTTGTACCTCGTGAAAAGCCGCCCTTTCAGCTAGTGCGGATAACACTGCTGACAGGTAGGGAGCGTCTATTAGATCCACGAAGGGAAGCAGTTTTAGTTTCACTCCGCTTCTACACGAACGTTTAAACTAAAATATCGTTCTGTACGTTTATTTTTTATGCCAGCGGAATATTCAGAAATTGTGGTGAAGCGAATCTAAATCACCGTAAACACATGCGCAGGTCGAAATGAAAACAAAATGGTATGTGCTACTGGCTGAGAAGCAAGCTTAAAAAGTTCCCTTGTGGGGTGTTAACAGAGCGTTTTTAACTGGTATTTATTTACCGGCAGATCGTGACCTGAAAATAGAATACAAGCTTATTTCCCCCTCCTGCCAAAAGGCTGTGAGCAGCATCTAATAAATAAAGGTATGACTTTAAGGAGTGCTTTTTTGATGATACCTTGTGTTTTTTGAGAATAAGTAACCGACAATTAAATAGGAAACCTTCATGTTTACATTTTGTAGAAAATCGATGGTAGGATCGCTACAGTGTATCCCAACCTAATTTCAACATCAAGAAAGCCTTGTTTGTCCAAAATATGCAAATACCGGTACAGAGTTGTACAGTACTTAAATGTAGGTCGAGTGAGGCATAACTTCAAATAAAACTTTATTTGTTTTACATTTCATACAGACAAAGTGAAAGAGCCCTGATGAGAGTCTAGGAACTGGTTCCCTAGATTCGAAACGCGTCGGCACTTCTGCAGGAGAGAACAGCAGCAATTTTTGCGTTGTTTAATTGGTCACTTCTCAGTGATTCAATTTAGTCTTCCTCCTTTTTTTTTGACTTTGTCACTGAAAATTTTGGATATTGATTAATTCACTGTGCCTTAAATTATGAATGCACAAAATATACGTTGTTGTTTGTTTGTATTTAGTGTTATAATTTGCGATGTATATATATATTTTTTTTTAATTCTGTCACAGTCTGTTTGTATCATGGTGGAATGTAAATATGTTCATGTAAGATAGGTGTATATAATTGTAAATACTGTTGAATGTGTTTGTGTTCCTTTTTCAAACTTAAATGAAGAAAAAAAGTATATAAAATGTAAATAGATACATGGTATAAATAAAAATACCAGGACATACTTGAATTGGTTTTTGGTTAGTCCTAAAGTAATTCTTGCAATAATGAATGGAGTTGGCAGTTTTTGTTTTTGTTGGTAATCGGTTTGTTGGCATCAAGCCCATTCCCTTTCTTGCAATT
>NW_028244880.1:0-33306 GCF_964263255.1 Lissotriton vulgaris
GGGCCCTGCTGTGGCTGGGCCGGGTGGTTGCTAGGAGGGATATTGGTAAGCCCTGGACAGATCTGATGCTACTCCCCCCCCCCCCCCCTGCTGAGGTATCCTTCCCCAAGCATGTTCCCCAAAAATATAAACTCCAGGCATCTCAGGGTAGGGCTGAAAGGTCGTTGACCACCAGTAGGTCAGTCCCCCCTCCTGTCAGCCCAGTGCCCACAACAATCAACACCCCTCCACTGGGTCATCACAAAAAAAACAGTCCAACATTTTTGGAAGTGAAAAGAGGCAAAAGCCTTGCCTCTCAATGTTTTAAATGGGAAACATTGATTACAACGCAGTGTTTACACCACACAACCTTTACCAGGCAGCCATTACAACGCAAGTCATTACTACGACTTGCGTTGGATGGCGCTCTTGGTTAACCCCTTCGAGGCTGATGACGAGCTGGGCTCGTCATGGTGTAGCCTTCTCAAACACTGATGACGAGCCCAGCTCGTCATGAACAATGGGTTTTTTAAAAAGTCAGCATAGAAGGAGAATCAACGCAGCGCGCATGTGGTTAAGGAATAGTGTGATTTTCTATTCCAACACCTTCCCTACTGTTACGTGGGATGGAGTTGGAATAGAAAATCATATTAATCCTCAATCCAGCGCCCTCCAACGCAAGTCATTGTAACAACTTGCATTGTAAAAACCGCAATGTAAAGTACCGCGATCAAAATGATTGCATTGTACTGTCATACATCCATTTTAAAGGCTCCAGTTCCAGTCACCTCCTGATGATGTCACCAAGACCCTCTTTGTGGTGAAGCAGAAGATGGACTCTCCACCCTGACTCCTGCTTGTGGAGCGACTAATAGCGCCTGTCTGCTATTTGCAGGGGGTGCCTGGCAATTATACAAGGACACTTTAATTTTTTAGTAGGCAAGGAGAAATTAAGTGAGTTGCCCAGAATCACAGGATGTTGATCCGACGCCGAGACTGGACCCTGGTTTCCCTAGCTCCAAAGTCGGCAGCTCTGGCTGTTAGGCCACATCCAGATACAGGCTATCAATTTCACTACAGGAAAGATATCTGCATGAGCTAGTGTTGTGGTTAGTCCTTCCTTTCTTCTGCTTACCCTCCCTAGCGCGTGCCTTTCTTTGTGCGTCATTGGTCAGCTGCTAGCTGGAATGTTGACAGCTGAGCTGAGTTTGACAGTTGACTGTTATTTACTGGCTTTGCTCACTGCCATGCTGACCTGCCTATGGTGTGTTGTCTATGAGAATACATTTGTTGAAAGCAGTTGTGTCTGGAAGCATCTTTACAAATTGGTGACGAGGTGACAACACGCCAATGAACCTACGCAAAATAGGTGAATTTAAGAAGATAAAAGTTGAGACAAGAAAACCGGAGGATAGAAAAATAAGAAGGCTTGTCACGTAGCGGAAAAAAAAGGCAGAGTAAAGGGAAAGAATAAAGCGGAACTAAAGAACTAAGGTACGAAGGTGTTACGGTGTGAAAGGAGACGAGGGCAGATCTGTGAATGCGAATTTGAACTGAATCTAGTACCTTCTGGGTTCGGAAAAAGCTGAAAAAAAGCATGAGCAGAAGCGCACCAAAGTAAATTTGAAGGTGCTGTTCAAGAACGCATCGAAACCGTAACGGAGCAGTTCACAAAACCATCACGAGTCAGTAAAGGAAATAATTAATGCGCTGAAGGCTGACGAACCGTGATAAGAAGCCTGAAAAGTAAGTGGCACTAAGTAAAATATAATGACATTAAAGACAAATATTTTAATGATAAATACGCGAAGGAGATACAATACGGCTGAACACTCACTTCGACATAACCATTGTGTGTGTGTGTGGAAGTACATGAAGGGAGCCTTGTGAGGAGAATGAGAAATGCGCAACGGCGCGTGTGACGTCATCGCGCTGGACGCCATTTTGAGTGTATTAACTTAACTACTGGAAGGAACACGTAAAAACCAATAGCGTGCAACGCGATTAAACGGGGAACAAACCGCGAAAGTAACTGGAAAAAGAAAAAAGGATCCTTTTAAAAGTTAACAAGGAGAACGGTGTAAAGTGTGCGAAATAAACAGGAAAAAAAATAATAAATGGAAGTACATTGTGCAATTAATACATATAAAACATTTTTTTTTAAATAAAACTACAAGCACAGTTTAATATGGCGAACAGAAACATATAGAACTTGCAGCCACCAGGGCCATTTTTGAAAGGGGATGGTACTCCTACTGTAAAATGGGAAGAGTGGAAGGAATACTTTTGTAATTATATATCCACTTTTGACAAGGAGGATGAAGCATTAAAACCAGAGGAAAAGAAAAAAATATTATTGCACAGTTTAGGAGCAGGTGGTCTTAAGATGTACAACAAAATTGCTAAGAAAAGCCATGAGGGGCAGACAGGAATGTGTTTGAGGATGCAATGGAGGATTTGGATTCTTATTATAAGCCAGTGGTGTGTTTTGCTGTACACAGGTACAAATTCTACAGGAGGAAACAGAGTAAAGAGGAAAGCATTGATGAGTATGTGGCTGCATTAAAAAACATAGCAATCACATGTAAATTTGGGGGATTACACGACGACCTTGTTAGGGACCAAATCGTTATGTGTACAGCAAATCAAAATATACAGGATGTCTTGTGGGTAATAGGTGAGAAACCCCTACAACAGGTAATAGACATTGTGAAAAAAGCAGAACTCACTGGGAGATGTGCTAAAGAAGTGATCAATGAGAGCAAGGATAACAAAGAAGAACCGAATGTGGTGGCAAAGGTGAATGCAACAAGGAGGAAAATGACAAATTATAGTAGCAGAGTTAAGAAGGGTACAGGAACCAACAGTAAAGAAAAAAAAATATGGTGACCTAAGATGTTATCGGTGTAATAGTAACAGGCATTTAGCTAACGAGTGGAACTGCCCGGCGAGGAACACCAGATGCAGCAAGTGTGGATTCGTGGGACATTTCCAAAAAGCATGCAAGAGAAGTGGAAAAATAAAGTAAAATATGATCAAGAGGAAGAGGAGGATGAGGAAAACTCATCAGAAGAGTCGGAATATGATTTATGCGTATTAAATGTGTCAGAGGCATCAGATAAGAAAGGGGACAACAAAGACAAAAAGGAGAAACCAGTTTGCAAGGTGGAAATAGGAGGCATAGAGCTTGAAATAATTGCAGACTCAGGTTCACCATACACCATTGTCAACCACGAAGTGTGGGAAGCAAAGTTTAAATGTGTCTTGGGAAAAAGATTGCAGAAGGCTGACATAACGTTGAAAACATTTACTGGGGAACCAATAAAGCTTCTGGGGTACAGGAAGGTCCCTTTCATCTTCAAGGAAAGAGAAATGTGCAGCAAATTGTATGTGGCGGCTACAGGCCCATCAGTATTAGGATGGAAAGACCAGGGGAAACTTTGCATTACCCTTAACCCGAACTGCCCGGAGCCAGTCTTAGAAATAGAAAGAGTGGTAAGAGACTGTGTAGATCGTGAAAATACAGACAAATCACAAACAACTCTCCGTCCTACATTGAAACCTTTGACGTGCCATAACATGCTGTGGGAGAGGATCGGAGTGGACATAACAGGACCCATAAGATGGCAGGATGAACAGGTGTACATAATAGTAATAGTGGATCGTCTGTCTAAATGGCCAGAAATGAAGGTGTGCAAGAAGGTGGACACATGCGACATATTAACATTCATGGACGATGTTTTCACCAGGGAAGGTATTCTGAAAACATTTGTTAGCGACAATGGCTGACAATTCACTTCGGGGCTTTCAAAAAATTCATTGCTAGGAACGGCATCATCCACAAAACAACTTCAGTATATCATCCGGCAGAAAATGGCGCCGTGGAAAGGTTTAAGCGGTTGATAAAAGGGACCATCCAATTGGCTAACAAAAGTGGAAAATGCTGGAGAAAGGAAGTAAAGGAGATGATATGGGGGTACAGGATTACTCCAGGTGAAAAAACATTAGTGAGCCCATTCGAAGTAATGAGAGGAAGAACACCCATGTCTAAGGACAACATCGGGTGGCTCAAGTCAGCGAGAACAACAAAAAAAGCTGTGGAAACCATTAGGGAAAGGATCAAGAACGCATAAGGAATTTACCAAGAAAAGCAGGACAAGAGCAAGAACTGCAAAGAAGTGTGCATCAAGGTAGGGAACAAGGTGAGGATTAAAAAAAGTGGACACGTAGTCAAAGGGGTGAATAGATATTCCTCACACTCAGAGGTGATTGAAGTTTTTTGCAACTCTGCATTACCTAGTGATGGAAAAGTATGGCATGCTTCAAGGATGGCAATGCATCACGGATCAGAGGTAAAAGAACTAATGGAAAAGAAACGTAGTGACGAGCAGAGCGGACACCAGCTGGAATGTACGGATAATGAGGAAGATGTAGAAGACAGTCAATTCGGTGCACCAATGGAGAGTGCAGATATCAGAACGAGGCAAAACCAAGAATGCATAGAATCTATTGGAATGAACAGGACTCTAAGCTCGGACGAGTCTGTGGAGTCACAGGAAAGTGTGGAGACAAGTTGTACAGACTTAGAACATGAGACTTCTGGTGATGGGGAAGTGGAGTGTGATGTCAACTCAAAAGTAACAGGTGACACTGTGAGTGTGGTGGATACATCCACTGAAGACACAGGTAGTAGGCCCACGGAGGGTGTCGGAGAGGCCAACACAAGCACCAGCAGCTATGGCCGCATTCTGAGTAAACCCAGCAAATATAAAGACTTTGTGTTTGACTGACAATCTAGAATATGTTAAAGCTTAAGGGGATAGCAATTTTCTAACCTTCCGTTGTTTCATAGGGAAGGAGATGGGTTGTGGTTAGTCTTTCCTTTCTTCCCTTTACCCTACTAGCGCGTGCCTTTCCTTGCGTGTCATTGGTCAGCTGCTAGCTGGAATGTTGACAGCTGAGCTGAGTTTGACAGTTGACTGTTATTTACAGGCTTTGCTCACTGCCGTGCTGACCTGCCTATGGTGTGTTGTCTATGAGAATAAAGTTGTGGAAAGCAGCTTGTGTCTGGAAGCATCTTTACAGCTAGGATGAAGGAGGTGTTGCTGTCCCACATGCACATACATTGAATTCAACAGGCACTGGTCTGTGTCCCACAGCTACGATCAGCAAACAATAGACAGCAGCCTCGAGGAACGTCAGCGCCCTGTCTCGAGTCAGTCCCACTGTCTCTGCTGTTTAGAGTTCTGCCTTTTATTTGGATTTATTTACCCCGAGCACACTGTGGGCTAGTTGCTGAACTGTCATTCTAAGAAGTGCATGCTGGCCAAGCGCAGCATGGCTGGAATTTAAGAAAAGAAGCATTTTTAAGGCAATCTGGCCGGATGGCTAGCGGGGGCCAGGAAGGTGTTGGGGGTGGATAAGGTGATGATTCAAAAAAGTGCTGGAAACTGGGTGCTTCATAGCACTTTTAGGTGGAAGAGCCAATGTATCTGGTGCTCATGTATAGTGGTCCAAAACCTTCGTATTGAATTGGCGCTATGTAAAGCTGCAAATAAAATAACAGCATTGCCAAAGGTTTGTCAATGCGTTTATTTCTGGCGAGGTGGGAGGTCTCAGGTCTGAAAGCAATGACAGGAGGGTCTTTGGGAATTAAAAGCAATGACAGGGGGCGTGGCCAAGATGGCGGAGTGAGCGGTCGCACTCTCTGCGAGCTCCCGTGAACCCGAGCCCCTTGACCGCCTTTATTTGCAGATCTCCCCCCAACAGGCCGGGGATCTGCTAAGGGATCGTGAGATCTTCCTACAAGGACATCAGCGGTGCTGGTCGCCCTCAGAATCGCTGTCTGAGAGCCCTAGGAAGGTGTGCGGAAGTCGAGCCGGCTCCGCGAGAAGACGGCGGGCGGCGGCCACGAGGCCCGACTCAGTCCGGGGAAGTCCTGCAGTGGAGCGGCTGGCTGGAGTGTCGAGGCAGGACTCCTGTACTGCACGGAGCGGTGCATATATCCAGTGCTCGGTGGCGATAGGCTGTTAACCGGGGGCCCCGGGTCGGATCTTCACGCGAGACCGGGGTTGAGGTCCAGTGGCACGCTCTCCTGACGCGAAGCTTCACTGGTGGCGGAGACGCGTCCGAGGTCCGGAGTTGGAGTCTATGAAGCTGGCCACGGCTTTGAGCAGCTGAGTGCGGATGCCCGGAGGTGTGCAACTGGGAACCGGAAGGCCGACGCAAGAAACTACGCGAGGCCAGGGATGGGGCCCAGCAGTACACACCTTTGATGCACGCTTCTTCCGGAAGTGGAGCCCCGGCGCCCAGAAGAGGGAGACCGGACCCCGGTGTGACGCGGAGGACCACCGCGTGAGACCTAACGGCTGGCTCCTTTGAGGCGGACCCCCCCCCCCCCCCGACGGCGGCAGCTGGCCGTTAGATTGGACTTGGAACTTTCGCAGCTGACTGCCGCACGGACTGGGGCAGTGTGACTGGCCAGGGCCTGGGGGTAGGAGACTGGGCCCAAGAATGTGGCGCTGATCGCTACGCGAGGCCGGAGGTGCAGGCCAGCAGAGACCCCCACTGTAGCGGCCCCCCAGCGTCGACGGTCCATTAGAGGAACAGAGCAGGCCCCACAATTGATTGGGGGAAGCACGTGTGTCTGCCGCTGGGGCACGGACTTTGGCTCGAAGCGCCAGAACGACCCACACGTGATATCGGGCCTAGTTCGGAGCTCCTCCGATGCGAGGGTTACCCACCCAGCCACCGGTTTGATCTTTCCTCGAATCCCTCTTCAGCTCGCTTTGGCAAGATTTCCAAATGCTTAAGCAAGAAGTTGCAGGGGAGGTCCGTGAGGTGCGAAGAGAAGTCGATGGTCTTGGCGAGCTAGTGGCCACTATGGAAGAAGCTGGTCACTCCAGGGACGAGGAGATTACGCAGCTGCAGCAGGAGGTACTGCGCCTACAGGATCAGCAACTTGACCTCCAGTCGCATAATGAAGACCTCGAGAACCGGTCCCGTCGCAACAACATACGGGTCCGGGGAATTCCATCCGGAGACGAGGGTGAGGACGTTGCTGGGTATCTCAGAGAACTCTTCAGAGAGATACTGGGAGAGCCGGATGACTTTGTCATCAGAATAGACAGGGCTCACAGGGTGGGCCCAGCTCGCAGGGCCTCTGCGCCTCCTCCCGACATATTGGCTTTCCTACCGGACTTTCCCCTGAAGGAGCGGATCATTTGTGAAGCACGTCAGTAGCAGTCCCTGCACTTCCGGGGGCACCAGGTTGCTCTCTATCAAGACCTCTCGATAATTACTCTCCAGAAGCGTAAGGGGTTCAAAATCGCTACGGATTTCCTGAGGGAGCACAATACACCGTACTCATGGGGCCATCCTTTCCGCTTGATTTTCCGATGGAACGGGACTCTGCATCAACTTCGCTCCCTCCAGGACACCTGCGGGGTACTTAGCATTACTGCGACGGATGACGCGACTCCCACTCCCCGTCGACGGCGTGCTACCAGAGACGGTTGGCAATCGATCCCGGCACGCATGTCTCCTGCCTCTTCTGCCCGTCCAGACTCACCCACTATCCGGGTGGACATGGCCAATGCAGTCCAAGATGTGGCTGAAAACACGGCGCCTACTGAAGTCGCTCTGACGGCCTGAATATTCTCTGGGGGGAGATCGACATAGCCATTCTGACGATGCAGGTTTGGGGACTCGGGGAGGAGGGGGTGGCGGGGGGCGGGCAGTGGCTGGACGTCCACTTGAGTAACTTTCCGCAGACTTGTCCGTTGAGGACCGGACTGGGACAATGGAATCTTGGGAACAGTTGGGAGAGCAGGGAGGGAGGGGAGGGGGTTGTTGGGGAAGTTACAGTTGCGGGTCGGGGTTGGAGACAGTTGGGGAGTTGGGATGGAGGGGGGGAGGGGATCTGGGAGTTGGGAAGGGGGGGGGGGGGTCGACCAGTGCACTGTGCGGATATTAGATAATCTAGCGAATTTCATACACCCTGGTCTGCCTGAACGGGGACACTGTGCAAACATCTACACTCTCATCTTTGCCCTGCAGCCTCTGGTACTGTTGGGGGCGCTTGTACACACAGCCTTATTTGAGCTGGGTCTTTACGCTTTCTTCCACATCTTTTCCGATGCCTCCTGACACTTTTAAGGTTGTGACCCTGAACGTCAGGGGTCTGAATAATCCTGTCAAACGGCGGGCAGTGCTCTCTCTCCTGGAGAATACATGTGCGGACATATGTCTCCTTCAGGAGACACACTTGCTGCCACAGGACACACACAGAATGCGCTCCCATAAGTTCCCGTCCCAATTCTTTTCTTCCTGTGCCACTAAGACAGCGGGGGTGGCGATACTGGTGGCCAGACACTTTAAAGGGGAGATCCTTCATAAGCTCACCGAACAGAAAGGCAGGCTGTTGGCATACCGGTTTAGAATTGGGGGTCTTACTTTTACGATCGGGTCCCTGTACAGCCCTAATGAATGGCAGGAACGCTTTCTACAATCGGCGGTTGAGGATATCACTGCCTCGCAAGATAGACACATTATTCTCGGGGGGGCCTTAACATGGTTTTTTACTCCGCTATGGATAGGTCGGCGCAGCGCTCCCCGCAGGTCGGGGAGTTCTCCGCTGGCTGTAGGGCGCGGCTGGCGGAGGTAGACCTCCTGGATCTATGGCGACACATGCACCCCATGGACAGGGATTATTCATATTATTCCCACGCGCACAAGACGTATGCGAGGCTCGACCACCTATTGGTCACGTCTCCGGTGCAAGCGCTGTTCTCGGGGTCGGATATGGGCGTGTTGTCTCTATCGGATCATGCCCCGGTCGACGCTACGTTGTGTCTGCCTCCGACAGCTCGCCCTCCCAGAACGTGGCGTCTCCGTGACACCCTGTTGCACAGGAAGGTTGTGGTGGACCGCATTGAAGACGCGATCCGTGAATATCTAACTCACAATGACAACTCTGACACCGCCCGGGCCACACAGTGGGCAGCCTTGAAAGCGGTCCTCCGGGGGGAATTCTTGTCGATCTCCTCTGCCGAAAATAAAGAGCGACAGGCCAAAAGAGAAGAACTTACCGATAAGGTTCGTGAGCTCGAACAGATACATCGAAGGACAGGGGCCCCCAGAATCTGGCGGCAGCTCAGGGAAGGGAGGAAGCTCCTGGCGGCCCTGGACCTGGATCGAGCGGAGTACGCTGCACTTTGGCTGCGCCATACCTTTTCGACTGGGGGGGACCGCTGCGGCAAATTGCTGGCCAACAGGCTCCAAGTAGCACAACAGCGCCAGCTGGTGAGGGAGATCTCTGACCCTACGGGGATGGTGCAGACGGAAGACGTTGACATCGCAGCCGTATTCCGCAGGTTTTACGCGGATCTCTACACCAGCGAGCCACCAGATGAGACGGCCATGGCCGCTTATTTGGATTCTGTCTCCTTACCTTCCCTTGATCCCTTGCAGGTGGAGCACCTCAACCGGGATATGAAGATGGAGGAGGTGATCTCTGCCATTGCCAGGCTTAAGCATGGCAAAGCCCCAGGCCCGGATGGATACACTTCGCTCTTTTACAAAACGTTTTGTACGTCGCTGGCCCCTATCCTTACTCATCTTTTTAACTCGTTTGCTGAACCGGGGGCCATCCCGCCTGATCTTCTACGAGCCTCCATTACTGTTATCCCCAAACCTGGGAAGGACCCGAAACACTGTGGATCTTATAGACCGATATCTCTTTTGAATGTCGATTTAAAATTATACACGGGAATCTTGGCCGCCCGACTAGCCCCTCACTTACCCGGTCTCATAGATCCTGATCAGGCTGGTTTTGTCCCGGGGAGGCAGACGGTTGACAACACGAAACGGATCGTCCACCTGCTAGAGAAAGCCTCCCGGATTCCGGGGGAAAGAATGATGCTGGCGGTGGACGCGGAGAAGGCGTTCGACCGGGTGCACTGGCCTTACCTGGAACGAGTTCTGATGAAGGCGGGCATTGGAGATAAGTTCCGCTCCATAATCCTCAATTGTTACAAACAACCGACCGCTATGGTTCGCGTGAATGGGTATAACTCTAGGGACTTTAACATCGAACGAGACACCAGGCAGGGTTGCCCGCTCTCGCCCTTACTCTTCACGCTTTATATGGAGCCATTCGCCCAACGGGTCCGCGAAAATCCGGCGGTGACGGGGGTGCGGATGGGTGGATTCACCTATACGCTGACGATGTTATCTTGTCGCTTGACGAGCCCAGAATGGCCCTGCCGGCCTGCATCGAGGAGCTGGCCTCCTTTGGCGCGGTCGTGGGGTTCAAAATGAACATGGCAAAGTCGGTTGCTCTGGATATCTCCCTAGAGCCGACCACTAGGGCCCATCTACAGAACCTATTCCCCATGGTTTGGTCGTCAGAGGCGGTACCCTATCTGGGGATCCAGATAGCCCCCACCATGGTATCGGCCAACTACACGGCTTTGGGCGCAAAGATTAGGGATGAATTGGGCCGATGGACCCGTGGCACCCTCTACTGGTTGGGCAGGATAGCTGCTGTTAAAATGATGGTCCTGCCTCAAGGGCTTTATTTGTTCCGGGCCCTGCCGCTCCAGCCGCCGGTTGGATGGATCCCGCAACTACAGACAGATGTCTTGCGCTTTGTATGGCAGGGGAAAAAGCCCAGGATGCGCAGGGCCCTCTCACTGTTGGCCCCTGAAGCGGGAGGTTTGGGAATACCTGATTTCCGTAAATATTTCCAAGCATCGCAGTTGCGTTATCTCGTGGAATAGAGTAGGTGGGAGTCCGATAAGCACTGGCTTTTTCAGGACCAGGCAGTGGCGGGCAGACCCCTGCAGGAAGTCCCATTTCTACGCCGAGCTCACCAACCCAAAAACTTGTACACTTCTTTCGTTACGAGAGTGCCCCTGCGGGTCTGGGATGCCACTAGCACTGCGTATGGCCTCACCTCGTTCCCGTCGCCACTCACACCGTTGGTGGACAACCCGGACTTCACCCCAGGAATGGAACAAGGAGCGTTCACCCACTGGAGGGGGGCGGGATGTAGGGCCATGTGTCACATGTATGACCCAGAATGGGTTATCCCCTTCCCGCAGTTCCGCCAGGAGTTTTTACTCCCTGAGACTGAGAGGCACCGCTATATGCAAGCTCGCCATTGGGCTCTCAGCCACAGGTGCGAGAGACAGCCGATAGGCTCTTCCTTCTGTATGAAAAATGGCTACTGTCACGTACATCTGATTCGAAATTGATTACGGATCTCTATAGGTTGCTACAACCGCCTTCAACACACCTCTATAACCCGGGGAGGGAACGCTGTGAGTGGGAGCAGGGAAGGACACTGAGCACTACAGAATGGGAGCACATATCCTATAGAGCGAGGCATTCGGCATACCACATGGGTCTCACTGACACGCTGACTAAGGTCTCCACCTACTGGTACTACACACCGGAGCGGGTTCACGAATTTGACCGTAGCAAAGAGGACACATGTTGGCGAGGGTGCGGGCACTGGGGTACACTTACGCACATTCTATGGGACTGCCTACTCCTGGAAAACTACTGGAAGGAGGTACTGGATGAGGTTGATTCCAACTTTGGCATTGAACTACCACGCTTTCCAGCATATATCCTGCTAGGACTCCCGAATGGCCTGATGTACCCACTCAGATCCTCAAGGGGTAGGTAAATAGCCATCGCACTGGGTTCAGCTGTCCAAAACATCCTGATACATTGGCGTACTTCCACTACTCCCTCTTTCACGGGCTGGCTCCATAGATTCTGGCACGTGCTGGGCATGGAGAAATTGTCGCTCACAGCGGCGGGAGACATAGCGCAGTTTAATGAGCTTTGGCAACCATTTCATTCCTTACTGCTTTCAGAATTCAAAGAACTTACCTGTCCCAAATACCTCCGCCTATTGCGACTCACGAGCCCGGCAACGCCAGCCCTGTGAACTGATGAGAGTTTCGCTTTCCCTGTGGGGGGTGGCTTTGGTGTTTTTTCTGGTTAGGGTCTGTGCATTGGACGAGGGGTGGGGGGGGGGTCGGGGAGTTGTGTAGTTTGGAGTTTTGGGGGGGTGTGTGCAATAAAAATGTCACCTCATGCTGCGACAATGCATACTATGTACTACTGTACTGGACTGGCACACACGAATTGCACCTGATAGTTCTTCGCTGGAGCTGAGGCTTTGCCCGCCCTACCTAGTCGCTCCTTGATAATGTATGTTTATCCTTGTATGTTGTGCTAAATAAAATACTTTACACTTAAAAGCAATGACAGAAGGGTGTGAGAGTATTGAAAGCAACAGCAGGAGGGTGGGGAAGAATTGAAAATAGAGATATGGGTGGGGTTTAAATACAACAATGGCTAGGTGGGTGATGGCATTGAAAACAGCAATAGGAGTGGGGGAAGGTTTGAAAGGAGCCACACCAAAATAGAACTAGTGTCTGCCATAACCTCGCCTCAAGCGGTGGGTGAGAGGGAATATGTGCACTGTAACTGCATGGTGCTCTTGTAAAGCAGTCCAATCCCTTAAAAACGAATTGGCGCTATATAAAGCTGCAATAATTACATACATAAAAGCATTGCCAAAGCTTTTTTTTTGGCGAGGTGGGAGGGGGAGGTGGTAGGGCTGTAAGAAACGATGTGGTTTTTTGGGGAATTAAAAGCAACAACAGGAGGGTGGGAGGTGAATTGAAAGCAACAACAGCAGGGTCGGGAAGAAGTGAAAGCAACAATAAGAGGATATGGGGAACTGAAGCAGTAACAGTAGGGTGGGGGAATTATAAACAACAATGGGACGGTGGGAATGTTTGAAAGAAGCAACGCCAAAATAAATAAATAAATCTGCTCTTGTGTAACATAATCCAGACTCCAGTGCTCGTGGTAAACGCTCCAATGCCCTCGGGCATATTGTACTGTTAAAGCCAGCAACCGGCACTGGAGAATCATCTAAAATGTATCATAAAAAAAAAGATTGCAATTGCTTTGAAGTAAAAAATACTTGCATTGACAACGAGGATAGGGGAAATGGGAGGAGGGGACAGGAGAACTTGTACCTGCAACGCAGTGGATAGGCACTAATCAAGTGGCATTAATCTGTGCTTGGGCCAATAGGAACGGAAGTGACTTATCGGCTGCACTGGCCAATGAGGAGGCAGCAAAAAAGAGAGATACCGGAGTCAACAAATTGTAAGCAGTGTGTGGGATCAAAGTTCTTATTGAAAACAATTGTCTCGCAAGCAAGAGTGCATGCTCAGGCACACTCGACCTACACAGAACTGCTGCAGGCATGCAGGCACAGACAGGAAGCAGTACTTGGCCTATGCTCCACGGCATGAACACACAAGGAGCCCCAGGAAAAAGCTGTAAACGAGGAGGAGGCGTTGTCCAATAAGAAGCAAGGAAGCAAGAGCAATTTGAGAGCCAACTAATAGTAAGTAAAGAGAAGTAATGGGCTTGCTCCAAGCCCTTCTTAAGATTTTTGTTTTGTTACGTGAGATTTCGTAAGCTTAACTTAAAAAGGACTCAATTTTGAAACAGGAAAAAAGGGAGGGGAATCATGGAAGAAGAGAACGGCCAAGAACAAGGAGATGCATATCTATGGTACGACGGAGGACACTGTTTCCTAATGGTTTGTGAGAGGAGCTGCAACAAACTGTCAGAGTAAATATATTTATTTATCTGCATATTTGTGTTAGATAGTGCGAACATGACCCTACAGTGTGTCAAAGCACAGTACAAATCGCAGTCAGGTCTCTGCAAGGGACCAAACCACATTTGAATACAGATCAAAAATACAGATACATTATAACCAAAACGGCTTGGAGGATACAAGATCCCGAGAAGTCCAAATTACAAAGATCTGATGACTAAGATGACAAGTGAAGGAATCCATTAATCAGAATCATTTTTACTTCTTTTTTCAAGAAGGTGGAGGAAGAATTTGTCCTAGTTTCTGTCAGAAGTATAATCCATATGCTAGGGGCTAGACCGTGAATGAGCGGTTGTAAGTCTTTATTTTTAACTTCTGTGGATTCATAAATAGGGAGCTAGAGCTTCTTGAAGAGCGGCAACCATTTGATACTCCAAGTTTGTTGACCAGGTAAACAGGTGTGCTGTGGTGAAGGACCTTGTGTGTCATACAAGCGGTCTTCAACTGGATTCTGGCTTCAAACAGGAGCCGTTTTAGATGGATGAAGTCAGGTGCAATATGGCTGAAACTTCTGGATCCTGAGATAAGTCTAGCCGCAGAGTTCAGAATGGCTCTTAGAGGAGCTATCTTTGCTTTGGGTAGATCAGCGAGGGTAGCGCTTCAATAACCCAAACGGGAGACAACCAAGGATTGAACTGCTAACTGAAAGCCATCTGGGGCAAGAATGGTTTGATTTTCCTTAATATGTTTAGATGGTAGTTGGCTCTCCTTGTGGTGGCCCGGGTATGGTCTGGCATAATCAGGTGTTTGTCCAATGTTATTTCAAGTGATCTAGTGGAATTGATCATGTGTGCGATTCAATTAAGGCAGAGTGAATATGAGGAGGGATTAAGAGGAATTCAATTTTGAGGGTGCTAAGCATGAGGTGATTGTGGGTCAGCCATTGTTTGGTGTTCTGCATAGCAGCATAGTGCAGTTAAGTAGTTTGTTGTCATCAGGGTAGGAAATTTGTCAAATTCAATTGATTGTTGTCAATGTACAAGTGGAAGTACATGTTAGAGAGATTCAGAAGGTCGCCAATAAGTTCACTGAACAAGCTGAATAAAAGTTGTGAGAATGTAGATGAATGGGGATAGGGTTTGTGTTCTATTCTGAAGGAAGGAGGCAAACCATGTTATGATGGGATCCAACAGCCCCAGCCTCTTCTCTAGAAGGTCTATCATGTTTGACCGTATTAAAAGCGAAGGAGAGATAAAGTAGTATAAGCAGCCAAGGTTTGTTCTCGTCTAGCATTCTCAGTGCATCATCAACAATGTGTGTAAGGGCTGTTTCAGTGCTGTGCCCTGTTCTGAAACCTGATGAATGACGATCAAAGAATTGGAATTGACCAATGTGGTGGCAAAGTTGCAGGAGGACGTATTTCTCTAAAAGCTTTCTAGAGTTGGGATGTTGGTGATAGGGCGGTGGTTGTTAAAGTCTACATTTGATTTCTTTAGAATAGGGGTGACATGACTCAATCTTTAAGCAGTTGGGAAACGTGCCTTGAGAGATAGAAACATTGGCAATCTTGGACCAAAGAGGCAGTATAGCGGGGTTAAGGTGTTTGGTGAGCTTGGCAGGCAGGGGATCATTGAGTGGTTGAACGGTTTAATTGTTATTAACATAGTGAAAAAAGTGGTTTCATCAGGGATTTTGAAGGAGCTCCAAGTAGCATTGATTTTAGTAGTGTAGCTAAAAGGAGAGGTTCTTGCCTGGTATCGTACAGGTAGACTGTGCTGGGCCTGAGTAGACAGAACTTGTCAGGTGCTAAGCAAATTAGATTCAAGACCGGGTGCACTGGCCTTACCTGGAACGAGTTCTGATGAAGGCGGGCATTGGAGATAAGTTCCGCTCCATAATCCTCAATTGTTACAAACAACCGACCGCTATGGTTCGCGTGAATGGGTATAACTCTAGGGACTTTAACATCGAACGAGACACCAGGCAGGGTTGCCCGCTCTCGCCCTTACTCTTCACGCTTTATATGGAGCCATTCGCCCAACGGGTCCGCGAAAATCCGGCGGTGACGGGGGTGCGGATGGGTGGATTCACCTATACGCTGACGATGTTATCTTGTCGCTTGACGAGCCCAGAATGGCCCTGCCGGCCTGCATCGAGGAGCTGGCCTCCTTTGGCGCGGTCGTGGGGTTCAAAATGAACATGGCAAAGTCGGTTGCTCTGGATATCTCCCTAGAGCCGACCACTAGGGCCCATCTACAGAACCTATTCCCCATGGTTTGGTCGTCAGAGGCGGTACCCTATCTGGGGATCCAGATAGCCCCCACCATGGTATCGGCCAACTACACGGCTTTGGGCGCAAAGATTAGGGATGAATTGGGCCGATGGACCCGTGGCACCCTCTACTGGTTGGGCAGGATAGCTGCTGTTAAAATGATGGTCCTGCCTCAAGGGCTTTATTTGTTCCGGGCCCTGCCGCTCCAGCCGCCGGTTGGATGGATCCCGCAACTACAGACAGATGTCTTGCGCTTTGTATGGCAGGGGAAAAAGCCCAGGATGCGCAGGGCCCTCTCACTGTTGGCCCCTGAAGCGGGAGGTTTGGGAATACCTGATTTCCGTAAATATTTCCAAGCATCGCAGTTGCGTTATCTCGTGGAATAGAGTAGGTGGGAGTCCGATAAGCACTGGCTTTTTCAGGACCAGGCAGTGGCGGGCAGACCCCTGCAGGAAGTCCCATTTCTACGCCGAGCTCACCAACCCAAAAACTTGTACACTTCTTTCGTTACGAGAGTGCCCCTGCGGGTCTGGGATGCCACTAGCACTGCGTATGGCCTCACCTCGTTCCCGTCGCCACTCACACCGTTGGTGGACAACCCGGACTTCACCCCAGGAATGGAACAAGGAGCGTTCACCCACTGGAGGGGGGCGGGATGTAGGGCCATGTGTCACATGTATGACCCAGAATGGGTTATCCCCTTCCCGCAGTTCCGCCAGGAGTTTTTACTCCCTGAGACTGAGAGGCACCGCTATATGCAAGCTCGCCATTGGGCTCTCAGCCACAGGTGCGAGAGACAGCCGATAGGCTCTTCCTTCTGTATGAAAAATGGCTACTGTCACGTACATCTGATTCGAAATTGATTACGGATCTCTATAGGTTGCTACAACCGCCTTCAACACACCTCTATAACCCGGGGAGGGAACGCTGTGAGTGGGAGCAGGGAAGGACACTGAGCACTACAGAATGGGAGCACATATCCTATAGAGCGAGGCATTCGGCATACCACATGGGTCTCACTGACACGCTGACTAAGGTCTCCACCTACTGGTACTACACACCGGAGCGGGTTCACGAATTTGACCGTAGCAAAGAGGACACATGTTGGCGAGGGTGCGGGCACTGGGGTACACTTACGCACATTCTATGGGACTGCCTACTCCTGGAAAACTACTGGAAGGAGGTACTGGATGAGGTTGATTCCAACTTTGGCATTGAACTACCACGCTTTCCAGCATATATCCTGCTAGGACTCCCGAATGGCCTGATGTACCCACTCAGATCCTCAAGGGGTAGGTAAATAGCCATCGCACTGGGTTCAGCTGTCCAAAACATCCTGATACATTGGCGTACTTCCACTACTCCCTCTTTCACGGGCTGGCTCCATAGATTCTGGCACGTGCTGGGCATGGAGAAATTGTCGCTCACAGCGGCGGGAGACATAGCGCAGTTTAATGAGCTTTGGCAACCATTTCATTCCTTACTGCTTTCAGAATTCAAAGAACTTACCTGTCCCAAATACCTCCGCCTATTGCGACTCACGAGCCCGGCAACGCCAGCCCTGTGAACTGATGAGAGTTTCGCTTTCCCTGTGGGGGGTGGCTTTGGTGTTTTTTCTGGTTAGGGTCTGTGCATTGGACGAGGGGTGGGGGGGGGGTCGGGGAGTTGTGTAGTTTGGAGTTTTGGGGGGGTGTGTGCAATAAAAATGTCACCTCATGCTGCGACAATGCATACTATGTACTACTGTACTGGACTGGCACACACGAATTGCACCTGATAGTTCTTCGCTGGAGCTGAGGCTTTGCCCGCCCTACCTAGTCGCTCCTTGATAATGTATGTTTATCCTTGTATGTTGTGCTAAATAAAATACTTTACACTTAAAAGCAATGACAGAAGGGTGTGAGAGTATTGAAAGCAACAGCAGGAGGGTGGGGAAGAATTGAAAATAGAGATATGGGTGGGGTTTAAATACAACAATGGCTAGGTGGGTGATGGCATTGAAAACAGCAATAGGAGTGGGGGAAGGTTTGAAAGGAGCCACACCAAAATAGAACTAGTGTCTGCCATAACCTCGCCTCAAGCGGTGGGTGAGAGGGAATATGTGCACTGTAACTGCATGGTGCTCTTGTAAAGCAGTCCAATCCCTTAAAAACGAATTGGCGCTATATAAAGCTGCAATAATTACATACATAAAAGCATTGCCAAAGCTTTTTTTTTGGCGAGGTGGGAGGGGGAGGTGGTAGGGCTGTAAGAAACGATGTGGTTTTTTGGGGAATTAAAAGCAACAACAGGAGGGTGGGAGGTGAATTGAAAGCAACAACAGCAGGGTCGGGAAGAAGTGAAAGCAACAATAAGAGGATATGGGGAACTGAAGCAGTAACAGTAGGGTGGGGGAATTATAAACAACAATGGGACGGTGGGAATGTTTGAAAGAAGCAACGCCAAAATAAATAAATAAATCTGCTCTTGTGTAACATAATCCAGACTCCAGTGCTCGTGGTAAACGCTCCAATGCCCTCGGGCATATTGTACTGTTAAAGCCAGCAACCGGCACTGGAGAATCATCTAAAATGTATCATAAAAAAAAAGATTGCAATTGCTTTGAAGTAAAAAATACTTGCATTGACAACGAGGATAGGGGAAATGGGAGGAGGGGACAGGAGAACTTGTACCTGCAACGCAGTGGATAGGCACTAATCAAGTGGCATTAATCTGTGCTTGGGCCAATAGGAACGGAAGTGACTTATCGGCTGCACTGGCCAATGAGGAGGCAGCAAAAAAGAGAGATACCGGAGTCAACAAATTGTAAGCAGTGTGTGGGATCAAAGTTCTTATTGAAAACAATTGTCTCGCAAGCAAGAGTGCATGCTCAGGCACACTCGACCTACACAGAACTGCTGCAGGCATGCAGGCACAGACAGGAAGCAGTACTTGGCCTATGCTCCACGGCATGAACACACAAGGAGCCCCAGGAAAAAGCTGTAAACGAGGAGGAGGCGTTGTCCAATAAGAAGCAAGGAAGCAAGAGCAATTTGAGAGCCAACTAATAGTAAGTAAAGAGAAGTAATGGGCTTGCTCCAAGCCCTTCTTAAGATTTTTGTTTTGTTACGTGAGATTTCGTAAGCTTAACTTAAAAAGGACTCAATTTTGAAACAGGAAAAAAGGGAGGGGAATCATGGAAGAAGAGAACGGCCAAGAACAAGGAGATGCATATCTATGGTACGACGGAGGACACTGTTTCCTAATGGTTTGTGAGAGGAGCTGCAACAAACTGTCAGAGTAAATATATTTATTTATCTGCATATTTGTGTTAGATAGTGCGAACATGACCCTACAGTGTGTCAAAGCACAGTACAAATCGCAGTCAGGTCTCTGCAAGGGACCAAACCACATTTGAATACAGATCAAAAATACAGATACATTATAACCAAAACGGCTTGGAGGATACAAGATCCCGAGAAGTCCAAATTACAAAGATCTGATGACTAAGATGACAAGTGAAGGAATCCATTAATCAGAATCATTTTTACTTCTTTTTTCAAGAAGGTGGAGGAAGAATTTGTCCTAGTTTCTGTCAGAAGTATAATCCATATGCTAGGGGCTAGACCGTGAATGAGCGGTTGTAAGTCTTTATTTTTAACTTCTGTGGATTCATAAATAGGGAGCTAGAGCTTCTTGAAGAGCGGCAACCATTTGATACTCCAAGTTTGTTGACCAGGTAAACAGGTGTGCTGTGGTGAAGGACCTTGTGTGTCATACAAGCGGTCTTCAACTGGATTCTGGCTTCAAACAGGAGCCGTTTTAGATGGATGAAGTCAGGTGCAATATGGCTGAAACTTCTGGATCCTGAGATAAGTCTAGCCGCAGAGTTCAGAATGGCTCTTAGAGGAGCTATCTTTGCTTTGGGTAGATCAGCGAGGGTAGCGCTTCAATAACCCAAACGGGAGACAACCAAGGATTGAACTGCTAACTGAAAGCCATCTGGGGCAAGAATGGTTTGATTTTCCTTAATATGTTTAGATGGTAGTTGGCTCTCCTTGTGGTGGCCCGGGTATGGTCTGGCATAATCAGGTGTTTGTCCAATGTTATTTCAAGTGATCTAGTGGAATTGATCATGTGTGCGATTCAATTAAGGCAGAGTGAATATGAGGAGGGATTAAGAGGAATTCAATTTTGAGGGTGCTAAGCATGAGGTGATTGTGGGTCAGCCATTGTTTGGTGTTCTGCATAGCAGCATAGTGCAGTTAAGTAGTTTGTTGTCATCAGGGTAGGAAATTTGTCAAATTCAATTGATTGTTGTCAATGTACAAGTGGAAGTACATGTTAGAGAGATTCAGAAGGTCGCCAATAAGTTCACTGAACAAGCTGAATAAAAGTTGTGAGAATGTAGATGAATGGGGATAGGGTTTGTGTTCTATTCTGAAGGAAGGAGGCAAACCATGTTATGATGGGATCCAACAGCCCCAGCCTCTTCTCTAGAAGGTCTATCATGTTTGACCGTATTAAAAGCGAAGGAGAGATAAAGTAGTATAAGCAGCCAAGGTTTGTTCTCGTCTAGCATTCTCAGTGCATCATCAACAATGTGTGTAAGGGCTGTTTCAGTGCTGTGCCCTGTTCTGAAACCTGATGAATGACGATCAAAGAATTGGAATTGACCAATGTGGTGGCAAAGTTGCAGGAGGACGTATTTCTCTAAAAGCTTTCTAGAGTTGGGATGTTGGTGATAGGGCGGTGGTTGTTAAAGTCTACATTTGATTTCTTTAGAATAGGGGTGACATGACTCAATCTTTAAGCAGTTGGGAAACGTGCCTTGAGAGATAGAAACATTGGCAATCTTGGACCAAAGAGGCAGTATAGCGGGGTTAAGGTGTTTGGTGAGCTTGGCAGGCAGGGGATCATTGAGTGGTTGAACGGTTTAATTGTTATTAACATAGTGAAAAAAGTGGTTTCATCAGGGATTTTGAAGGAGCTCCAAGTAGCATTGATTTTAGTAGTGTAGCTAAAAGGAGAGGTTCTTGCCTGGTATCGTACAGGTAGACTGTGCTGGGCCTGAGTAGACAGAACTTGTCAGGTGCTAAGCAAATTAGATTCAAGCCTCTTTTTCTTTTCAATGAAATCAGTGGAGAACTCATCACCCCGTGGCAAGGGACCAGAGTCTGCCGAGTGTTGGTTAGGGTTACTTGTTACTTGATGATTTCAAATAGTTTTTGGGACTATTTTTGGTATTGTCTAATTTCTCCCTGAAGTATTCTGCTTTGGAGTTTCAGATGAGTTTATTGTAGGAGCTGCTTGTCGACTTCAGGTGCTTGAGGTGTGCCATAGAGGGAGAGCTTCTCCAAGATCTCTTCACAAGCCTTAATTTGCATCTTTCCTCATTGAGGCTACCGTCGATCAGATCAGATTTGAATTATTTTTAGCTGCTTCAGAGCAAAATTATCAAGGGTGTTTGACATGGATTCTGTGTAATAAACAGTGAGATCATTCACATTCCTCATGTTTGTGGGTGGTGCAGGATGTTGTGGCTAGCAGAGGTGAAGACAGATAGATTAATATTTCTCAAGTCTCTGGACCACCGTTTGGGTTTTAGCAGCTGACCCTTTCTAGTCATCACCTTCTCCAGGAAGAGGAAGAAGTTTAGGTAACGATCTGACCAGTCACAGGGGGTTATGGATTCAAGTTGGGTAATATTGGCTTTCGAGAGGATTAGGTCGAGGGTGGAGCCTTTATTATGAGTAGGACCAATAAAAGACTAGGTAAAGTTAACAGACTCGTGTCCCTTCAGGAGGCCTAAGTTACGGCCGCCTGGAGGCAGGCCAAGATTCTACCTCTTTAAAAAAATATCATCACTAGATCCCTTGAGCCTAGGAAGCTACCGTTCCATCTCCCTTTTGCCCAGCATTGCTAAAGTCTGTGAAAAAGTGGCCACTAAACAGCTGACTGAGTTAATTGAAAGCGGGGGCATATTACATCCGGCCCAGTCGGAGTTTAGAGCCTCTACAGCACAGAGGCAGTGTTGGTAGAAGCTTCGAAGCCATCTGAGACTGTTTGGATGCTGGCGGGAGGGCAGCCTTAATTTTGCTTGACCTCTCGGTGGCATTTAACACTGTCTCCCACTTGCTTCTGCTCTCTCGACTTGCCGAGCTTGGTATATCTGCCGCTGCTTTGGGCTGGCTCAATTCTTTCTTGGAGGACAGGGTGCAACAGGTTTGGCTCCCCCCTACATTGTCCTCATCCCAGACGGTGTCTACGGGGGTTCCACAGGGGTCCTCTCTGAGCCCCCTTCTGTTTAACATTTATGTCACTCCCTTGACCCAACTGGCGGAGGATTTGGGGGCTAATATCATTGCCTATGCGGACGACACCCAGCTTCTGTTCACATGGGGGGAAAATGAGAGCTCCACCTCCTCCACTAAAAACTGTCTTTCCAAGGTCTTTCACTGGCTGGCCTCCACACAACTAAAATGTAATGAGGAGAAATCGGAAATCCTCTTGTATGGAAAATTTCCTCCTCAGTTTAGAGAATCATTATGGCTATCCGATTTTGCTATGGCAGCCTCAACCGGGCTACCCGCCAAGAATCTGTGGGTCTGGTTCGAGGAGAATCTCATGTTTGCGACCCAGATCAAGAAGTTAGCTGGGAGCTTCTTCGGGATACCTGAAAGCCTTCGGAAATTCCTCCCATTGCTCCCTAGGGCCACCAAGGAAGTGGTCACGCGAGCCCTGATTTTATCCAGGTTGGACTGCGCCAACGCCCTGTAATCTGGCATCCCGGGTTACCTGCTCAACAAACTCCAGGTTGTCCGGAATGCGGCAGCCAGGCTTCTTCTCAATGTTCCTGTGAGAAGTAGCATGCAGCAACATCTGTGCACCCTGCACTGGTTGCCAGTGGGAGAAAGGATTAAATTTAAGTCCATAGTTATAGAACACCATGCTCTTCACGCCTCTGGAACTATCTAAGAAAGCACTTCTCTTTCTATACTGTCATATAGATATACTTTGCCTATATGCTGTGTTCAGTTAGCATGAGCTTATTAGGAGTTTAAACACCATTTTACCTTTCTGCTGCTTTTGCACACGATACATAGCTGTTGCTTTAGATTTGAGCCTAGTAGAATGTTTTGATTCATGTGAGAATAATATGTTGTCACTTTGATATCAGCCTTGCTTGGTGAGCTGTGTCTATACAGACTTCTGTAACACACTAGGTGAATTCTTTGTCAACAAAGTATCTTCAGTTTATGACTCTTTTAAAAGCCACCACACAGATACTGCAGCCCAGGCTACCTCACACCCAATAAATCTAGTGGAACAGTCAGCACAACCCATACTTTTCTATTTCTTTCCTCCCACAGTAGATCAAATTTGGAAAGAGGTACTCACCACTAATTCAGGCAGCCCAATGGACCCTTGCCCACCTAAAGTAATGCAAATCTGCCCAGAACAGCTGAGTCTGTTACTAGAAAAACTATGTGCTCAAATCCTAAGAACTAACACTTTTCCAGATGACTGGAAAACCATATCGATTATGCCTCTATGGAAAAAATCCAATCTAGATTGTGAGGAACCAGGTAATTATAGACCAATAGCCAGGATACCTTTCGCCGCAAAAATTCTCGAGAAACTTTTAAACAAACCGTTATTCGCTTCCTGACGGACGGTAATTGGCTGGACCATTCTCAGTTCGGTTTCCGCAAGGGACACTGAACGGAAACCACTCTACTCACAACAGTGGAAGAACTTAGGAAGGTGTTGGACAATGGAGCGAAGGCCGCCTTGGTGCTACTAGACCTATCGACGGCCTTCAACACGGTCAGCCACGAGATTCTCCTAACTCGTTTGAGAGCAGCAAAAGTTCACGATTCAGCATGTACCCTCCTTGCCTCCTACTTAGATAACAGAAACTTCTCGGTGGAATTAGGAGGTGCTAAATCTAAACCATTTAGCTCACCATGCGGGGTCCCGCAGGGGTCCTCGCTGAGCCCCATCCTTTTTAACTTATATGTGGCCCGCTTGCAGAAATTATAAGGGACTGTGGCTTCACCCCAATATCCTACGCTGACGATACCCAAATCGTGGTGTCCATCAGCAAGGATGTGAAGGAGACGGCAGAAAAATTTCAACTATGTATGGTACAGGTCAGCCAATGGATGAAAAAGAACTGCCCAAAGCTTAACTGGGACAAGAGTGAGGTGATGATATTAGGGGGCGACACAAATATCTGGTCCCCCGCATGGTGGCCCAATAATCTGGGTAGATGTCCAGATTCTTCAGAAAAAGTGAAGAATCTGGGCATTACTCTAGACACCAATCTTTCTTTTGACGCCCAAGCCAGCAAGCTGGCATCAACAATCTGGTTCATCTTAAAAATGATAAAGAAGATGTTGCCTTATCTACCAGAGGACTCGCGTAAGAAAGTAGTGACAGCTTTAGCCTTGTCAAGATTGGACTACGGGAATGGCCTATATGCTGGAGCCAGAACAAAGATCCTAGCCAAACTACAACGCCTGCAGAACGCAGCAGCCAGGCTGGTACTCGGCATACCTAAGTTTGAGCCGATCAGCCATAAACTAAGAACCTTGCATTGGCTGCCAATTGCAAAAAGGGTGCAATTCAAATCATTGTGCCTGGCCTACAAGGCACTTCAGGGAACAGGATCGCAAATTCCTGAAGTCACACCTAAAACAATACGAACCAACCAGACTTCTTAGATCCAGCCAACTGAAACTCATCAGGGTTCCAAAATTTAGACGAGCCAGCTGGGGCAGAAGAAGCTTCCTGGTGCATGCAGCACGAACCTGGAATCGGCTCCCCCTTCCTATAAAAATAGCCCATCTTTAGGATCCTTCAGAAAGGCAGTCAAAACCTGGTTGTTCTCTGCACAGCTCTAGCTACCGGTCTCCATAGTCAATGGTCTGTCATAGAGCCAAGACACCTCCGGGCAATCGCGCGCTTTATAAGTTGATACATCAAATCAAATCAAATCAAATCATACAGTGAGTGCAGAAACCTTCAAGGATATCTCAACACAGTGGTTGTTGTGAGGTCTGATCTTCGCACATTCCTAGACATAACATACATGCAGATGCGGCCAAATTCTGGCTTTAGGCGCGTTTTATATTGCTTTGCACGAGAGCATAGAAAACACTTGATGGTGCTTCGCATGCAGAGAGCTGGTGGAAGATGATGTGATCCCTTACCACTAGGATCTTGAGGTATGGGGCCGCCCTGCTAAAAACCCAAAGAGACCTTCTTGGATATAATATAATATACTAGCTATGGAGGGTGAGAATTAGGTGTTACTGAACCCTTTTCATTTTAGCATTTTACCATGCTTTCACCTTTTGTGTTCTATGGACTAGTGACTATGCTGATTACTTTGTTTCTTATAATATGTTTGCTTGTATTAGCTAAGATACTGCGTTTGAGAACACTGCATAATAAACATTTCAAATATGCACATGTCCTCTTTTACTCCTTGTTCTGGATTGAAATGATTGTATAAACAAAGAGTGTTCATGTGTTCCACGTTACCTGAGGTGTACTAAGTCTATGTTCTGGTTTGTCTAAGCATTGGGAGTTTGTGATAACCAATGAGACACTGTAGCTAGTCTGGTAGGGATTTTGGGTACTAAGGTGAGTTTTGGTACACCCTAATTCACTAAGGTTCCAAGTCTCTATGCACAGTTCTGTATGAGAACGGAATCCCTGTGACAATACGGCTGCAAGACATCTGCATTCTTCCACTCATCTTCTGGCACACGTTCCGCATTTTTGGTTGTAAAGGATAGGTGGCCGCTCCCTTGCTCTAAAAGCTGCTCTAGCCTGGAACTCGTTGCCGTTCACTCTTCGGTGCATTCAGGATCCCATGCTGTTCAAAAAAAACTTAAAAGCATTTCTCTTCGCTTGATCTGGTTCCCACTCTCTCCAAGGCTCGCCTCGGGACACTCTTCAGAGTAGCCGTGCGTGTTATAAATATAAATAACATAAAGTTGAGGTCTGTGAGGAAGGCCTTGAAGGAGTTAATTAAAGGGTCATTAGAATCATTCCAGTGTATTTTAAAGTCCCCAAGGATTGATATGGTTGGTGTGCTGATCCAAGTTGGAAGTGATGGTCTCCATTATTTATGGACCTGGAACACCAGCTCTAGGCTTGTAAACCACGAGATCTCAAAGGGAAGTTTGTGAAATGTTGCATCGATTTTTGGGGACTAATGACTTTGAGAAGTCACATATAAGAAGATAAGTAGTGGCTATGGAAATTACCACACAGTATGTATTGCGGGGTGATAAGAGGTATATTGTGCGAGTTATGACTATGAAGAGTGCTTGAGTGTCACATTTTGTGGCAGGCTGGGTGCATCATTTTGTAACTCCACTTTGATTAGAGTAATGTCAAGGATGTTACTAGGATGGGTATTGTGATGTCCCTCTTGTGCCTAAGAGATTTTTATATGGTTCAAGTGGAATATTGGGCGCACCCCAGACCTTTGTGGAATGGTCAAGAGTGGAGAGTTCTGAGATGCCCTTAAGTGACAGAAGGTCTGATGTCCGGCTGGGGTGATTTACCTTCATCCGGCTGACTCCTGGAGGTTATTCGACCTTTACAGACATCATCTATTACTACATGTTGGGGTGCAACAGTGTTGTCATTCAGTTTGGTTGCCCTGTATTTTGTTGTGTATTTGTGTTTGTCTTGAGCATCCTAGGTGACACTGGTGTGTTTAGTGTGCCAGACCTGTTATTTGGCCTTATGGTGTGTGAGGTTTCCCTGTGTTTATGTACACTTGCACAGAGGTGGGTGTATAATAATAATTATGATAATAATAATTCCTGTTTGTAGAGCGTAAACATATCACCCCCCTATTTATTTATTTATTTTAAAAGGTTTTATATAGCGCTGGCTAGACCCGGAGGTATCAGAGCGCTTTACATGAGTATCAGATCATAGTAACAGGTTACATTGTTAAAAAGGTTACACAGTTATTAGAGCATAGCTACATAGTTACTTGTAAGGTCGAGATAAACCAATAGCACAAATACGTAAGGGGTAAAGCAAGCAAGGGAAAGATTTAAGGGAGGCGTGAAGGAGCTGGGGAGTAGACAGGTAAGGAAGGCCTGAAAGAGGGGGGGGGGGGTGAAGGACTCCGCAAAGAAAGAGGAGGGGAAGGGTTTCAAGACATTGAGGGCCATCGGGGAGATTAACTGAGCTATTGCCCAGAGTCACATGATCCTGAGCTGAGCTGCTGCCAGCGATCGAACAATGAGCCCCGAGCTCCGGAGTCAGCCGCTCTGGCCGCTGGCCATACCTTCTCCTCTCCTCTTGTAATGTGGTCTTGTACACGAGTCTTAGTTTCTGTGTTTAGTTTTGCACATTGTTTGTGTAGAGTGACATTGAGCTTTTCATCTAGTGCGGGATGTGTTACGGATACTTATTTGAAGTCACTATAAGCCCCAGAAGGATGAGAGGCACATTAAGCCTTTTTGAGATTTGCGTTTGTAAATGTTTATTGCAAATACGTCACAGCAGTGAGTACTTTACTCATAGAGCAACCATCTTTCCCGCACCCTCTTCTCCTTCTGTTAGAATTGATGCACAGTCATTTATAGACAGGGTCGAGGGGGGATTCAGTTGTTTTCAGATCCTAAAGTGGGGCCATCGAGCCCCACAGGGACATTAAAGAGACTGAAAAGACCATGGAGCAAATAATCTATGCTCCACACTCCTACATCGCCCGCTCTTTCCATGATCTCCGCCTCACACAGTAAGCCAGCCACGTGGTAACTTACATTTGAAACCAGCCAGGAGCTTATGAAATTGATTTACGTGTCTACAAATTAACTAGTCAACTAATAGTAGAGCAGCCCCAGACAGTCTCTGATCCAGCCCCAGGACTCTGAGATGTCCAGACACAGACCATTGCTCCTTCCACCCTTAGCGCCACTATCCCTTCACATATTCGTGCTTCGGTTCATTGTATTTACCACTTTCCTGACTCCTTGCCTGTAGGTTTTTCTTTCTTTTGCTGCCTCAAAGCATCTCATAGAATCATCAGCAGCACCGGCCCAGGCATACTGCACCTGCTGCACCCTTCTCCTTGACTGTGGCGACCCTCCCCTGCCCAGATGTTGAGCTTGCCTGGAGCTCTGAGATGAGGTGAAAAGTAACAGACAGAAAAAACATTCAAACAGAAAACATTCCAATACATTCATATTTTGAAATGCAAGCATTTTCATTAGTAAAATGGAAGGTACTAAGCCTGCTTTTGCGTGTAAAATGTTTGCATTTCAATCTTAGATGCATGGATTTTGTTAACCAAGCCTCATCCCTCAAACGGGTGCCTTGGGAAGTTCGGAAACTTATAACTAGCCAAAGGGAAAGGTTTTCACCCTTGCCTTCCGATTGTCCAGAGGGCCACTGGAGTCGAGCCCCTGATTGCATCAGGTAGGCCTGGATAGGCCTCCTCGGTTCTAGGTCTGTCTCTCTAGACAGTTACCTTACAGGTCACTCTGGGATACAGGCGACATCAGCCTTGATATCTGTGTCTTCCAGGGCATGTGAAATCCATGGCAGGAGACGAAAATTGTGGCAGCTATTCTTTCATTTTTATGTGTCCTAAAAGTCAATGGCTCCCACGCTTAAAGCTTTGTCTGTGAACCTTTTTAAAAGAGTGTACAGTGTTGCAATAACAGACTAGTAACTTTGGGGTGTTTTATAAGTCTGTAGGTCTCAAGATATGGAATCAGCTGTTGCACAACCAAAGATGATGCTTTTAAAAGGAGCTTGGCATTAATGCGACACTCATCAAATATTGAAGGCTGTCATATCTACCAAACTCTGGGTACTCCCGCCTCATTTAGAAGCATTGGAAGTGCTGTGATTCTTATATCCGAGTCACTGCCCGTTCTATTGTTTGAAATATTCTCTGAGGGACCTCCTCAAGCTGATATGACATGGATATATCCTTTTTTTAATAAGGTATAATTTAGTGACGTTGTGCTCTGGACCATTTCCTGTATTGATCAAGAGAATATGAATCCAACTGGTCAGAAGGCACTCGTTCGAGATGTACCTGAGTCCAGGATTAATCACTGCCCTCTTACATATCAATAACTGAAATTGATTGACAAAAGGGGGTATACACAATAAACCAATTCTACATTATAGGGGGGTGGGGGGCATGAGTAGTTATGCTATCCATTTCTCAGGAGGGGCACTAGAACAAAGTTCCTTGATCCACCGTAATATACCCATAATAAACTGCGCCACTTCACCATTATCCCTTCAGTTGTTATCCATGGGAGGTGGTAGTGGAGGGAACTATCACTGCGTAAGGCCATCCCTAATGGTCGATCGGACTGTGAGAAGGGGAATGGGGGGGGGGGTTTACGATGAAGCCTGGGCATCCCCGAACATGCTCATTATGGAGATCAAAATCTCATCCCAAGCACTGGTTATAGCCATCTTGCCTTTACCACTTTTTGCATCCCTAGTTAGCAGCACTGCTTCATATCCCACCCATCTCAGCTGCTCCCTTCTCCACTACCAATGTTAGCTCCACCACAGCTTCCGCCTCATGGTCATCTGCATTTTGGCCAAATCCAGCACTAATTCTATTGATCTACTGTTGCCTTTTTAAGGTCTAGCCTACGCAGCACGCAAACGCTGCTTTGGAGTGACCTCTTGGAATCAGTCCAGGCTTTTTTGGAAACTCCTGAATGTTCTGCACTGTTTCCAATGGGCACTCGTGCCCGTGATGCGTTTACATTGCGGGAGCGAGCAGCAGCGCCATCTGTTTGCAATTATTGCGCTCGCGCTTTGGAAACAGATGGCGCCGCTGCTCCCTCCCACAAGGTAAATGCCGTGCGCCCCGTGCAGCCCTGTGCCTATCAGGAGTCCGGGAGGTGAGGAGCAGGCCTTCTGCGTTGTTGGAGGCCTAGGAGCTCAGAGATGGATCCAGTATTTGCCAAGAGTTCAGAAGCTTAAGAGAAAGGCTGTGTATGTATTGCAGTCCCGTCTTGGAGGCTGACAGGCCATGGGCATTTCTGGAATGCGGTATCTCCGCCACAGGACTTCAACTTATCGGAGATCTAGGAGTAGATAGATGGAGGCGGATGTACATTTTATAGTTCCTGGGATCAGCTACACACCCTACTCCCAACTCGGGGGAACGCCGCGTCTAAGAGTTGACTTAAGTGTCCCCCATTTGCCAGAGAACTGGAAATGAAATGAGGAGCCTTTTGAATATCAGAGACTCTTCCGAACCAGAGTGAGTTCCTCTGAAAATCAGGCCTTTGGGATCTGAGGGTCTTGCCATGTCTAGCTCGGGTTCTGGGGCTTTAGTGACGTCCTGGGGATTTACAGTAGTTCAAAAACTGAGGAACTGTCACTGTGTATAACGGTGCGCACTGTGCCGCATATCAACCCCTACTGGCACTGCAGTGTACTGCAACAGTGCGTCCAACCGCACTCGATGCTCGCCTTTTATCTCTGCTGCTTGGCGCTGAGGTCCAGCGCTGCATAGCATGGCCCTTGGCCTCCTCCACATGGCTGGTGTCCCAAAATGTAAATATCAAAATCCCCTGTAGCCGCTGGACCATGCTGTGAAGCTGTAAAGGCAGAAAAGATGCTAGGGACAAGGAAGAACCTGATTGTCGTAAATGTCCAGAACTCAGATAGATACCCCACTGAGACCCTCTGACCTGACTGTGAAGGGCTTATATCCATGACGTCACCTCGGAAGAGAGTTGTAAAACCACGACCACAGTGAGTAATTTTTGATACCGTTGCCAAACTGGTGTCTTGTATCCCTAAATCTTGTGTGGTGTAGAATAATAGGGTACCCTCATTGCAGCAGAAAGTCCCTAATTTTAGTAGTTGAAACGGAAAAATGAACCAATTTTGTTTGTGTGCCGTTGCTCAGCATGAAGCATGAGAGTTTCTAGGGGGGCATCATAAAATGCTGGAACACTATCACTGAAGCATCATCAAACCTTTATGGAAACATCAAAATAATTCCCCCTTCTCCGCAGTGCTAATCTTTCAAACCATGCTACCAGCCCCATCAGGTTAATGGGGCCTTCATAAGGCCAAAAGAACACGTATGTTATCTCTCCCTGACCCCCAGGGTTGTACTAGCTAGAGGTATTACGAAATTCGGAGTGTCACTTCTCAGCCAAAGGGTCCGCTTCAGTGTCCTGAAAGTGATCACGGCTGCTGGCAGCAAAAACAATTCTTGGAGTGGTAAAGCTGAAATGTGTTTATTTCAGGATCAGTAAAACAATATGCAAAAAAGCAAAAATATGAGGCCCTAAGTGATAGTAAACAGTCAGTCAACTTGTAAATCTTGACATCTAGCCTGCCTTCATACACTAATGGACATTTGGGAACAGATGTTCATTGCAGCAGAAGGTACATGGCAGTATTGTGAATGAATGTCAGGAAGAAGGCCCAGGATGACAGACCCTATAAACGGCCAAAACATATGTGAACGTGTGCATTGCACTGGAGATGTATTAAGGTGATGCTGCATAGCTTGTTTGTCAATTTGCGTCTCTAAATATGGTCTGGTGACGGTATGGAGGGACATGGTGAAGTTTGGTTAAGCTCTATGTTTTATACATCAGCATTTTGAGGTGGTTTTATGTTCTAAGTAAGAAATCCAAGTTGTAGACCAGGTGGTAAGTACCAAGTAGTTCCTTTATTAGTTTCAATTGTAGATGTAGAAAGATGATGGTACGATTGTAAATAAGATTGAAGTATAGCCCCACCAGGATCAGTCTTCCTCTGCTCTGCCTCTCATCCTCAAATGACACTCCTCCCACCTGTCCACACACCAACATTCCATGACATCATACAGCATTCTCCAGCCATGCAGACTAAACAGAAGAGAGAGCATTGATGTAAAGAAAGAAGAAAGGAATTAACACGTATCTCCTGTATGGTTTTAGAAAATCACTCCCCATGATCTTTCGTGGTGGAGAATGTGCTTGATAATAGTGTACAGTATGATACATGGTTAGAGCTCCCAGCCGTATGTAAAGATTGCTGGATTGTGGAACAAACAAAGCCGGGGTCTTATGGACTATTTGTCTTAACATGTGCCTATCCAGTGTTCTTGTAGACATTGTAGGGTGCTCATGCTGATGTATGTGTACGGTGAGCCTGCCTGTCATAACTGTGATAGCTCATTATGATGGTGCAAGCGAGTGTTACATACTTACCCCTCAGGAGTGGCTGATGAGTATTATGAATCTGGTGTACCTCAATTTGTTGGTGCAAGAGTGTGTTACATACTTGCAGCCTAGTATGAGTTGTGAGTGTCATGAAAGTGGTGTATATTCCATTGTGCTTTGGCAAGTGTTAACATAATTGCAGCAGAAATAGGTGGTGAGTGTAATTGTGCTTGTGTAAGTGAGCAGTACATGCTTGCAGCACAGGAGTGAATGGGAAGTGAGTTGTTCCTCGTGCAAGAGTGCAGTAGTGCTTGCAGCTCATGGATTAGCGGTGAATATCTTTGAATGTGGTATACCTCTTTGTGCTGGTGCACGTTAGTGTTACAGACATGCAGTTTATGACTGAGTGGTGAGCATCTTGGTCATAGTACAAGCGAGCAGTACATGCTTGAGGGATGGGAGACGAGTCTCATGAATGTGGTAGAATCCATTGTGCTCGTGCAATTGAACGCGACATGCAGCAGCATAAGAATGATTGATGAGTGTAATTGTGATGGTGCAAGTGAACAGTACATGCATGTAGCATAGGAATGGTTGGTGAGTGTCATGAATCTGGTATACCCCATTTTGCTGTTGCAAGTGAGTATTACTTACTCCCAGCATAGGAACGGTTGCTGAGAGTCGTTATTGTAGTCTTTGAGCCCTCATTGTAGCTATATCTTTTTGACTGATCTGTTTTTCCAGGACCAATGTATGGAAAACCTTAGCATATTAAAAACAACCCCTCTTTAAATGATTATTCCATCACTAGTGCTGTGTGCAATACTTTGCTGTTCTTTAAAGAAACGTGGCTCTCCTTTAGAGCTGGGGAGCTACGTTCGAATCTCGGCATCAGCTCAACATCTTGTGATTCCAGGCAAATCGCTTTGTCTCCCCGTGCCTACCACAAATGAATGTGTTCTTCTGTAATGTAAATTGTGCTCATGCAATGTTGTCGAGTTTGCGCTATATAATATTGCAAGGAAAAATAAAGTAGGGAAACTCGAGTTCACCAACTACTGAACGCGCACTCTTAAGTGCACCAGCAGTGCACTGTGAATCGGAGCGTTTCACAGGCCTGTCACAGATAAGAAATGCTATCAAAACGAAATCCTACAAAATAATATACTACTGGCCGGCAGTAATTCATACCCGGACAACGTCGGGACGGGCTGCTAGTT